>NC_141031.1:4602500-4605000 GCF_052040795.2 Danio rerio
ATGTTTTCCAGAGATGGATTCCGGCAGGAAAGGCATCATCTGCGTAAAAACTAGCTGTATAAGTTGGCGGTTCATTCCGCTGTGGCGACCCTGGATTAATAAAGGGACTAAGCGAACAAGAAAATGAATGAATGAATTAATGACCGTAGTGTATGAGTGTTTGTGTGTGAATGAGTGTGTAAAACATAAGCTGGATAAGTTGGAAGTTCATTCCGCTGTGACGACCCCTGATGAATAAAGGGACTAAGCAGAAGGAAAATGAATAAATGGGATAGGTTAGGGTTAGGTGAGTCAATGCTTGTCACTTACACCTTTGCTGCAGACCAATTCGCATACTATCCGACCTAAATAGTATTCAAAAATAAAATTAGTATGCCCCAAACTGTAGTATGTTGAAAAGAGCATGTCAAAGTTACAAATGATGTACTTTTGAGTTGAATAACTGTTCGTACTCTAAAGGTCTTTGCACACTGAAGTTCAAAATTTTTGAACGCGTTTATATTTTTTCGTCCACCACATTTTGTCTTTGTGAAGTTTCACAAACTAATTTCGAGAGGAGCACAAGATAGGATTGGCTGCAGCTGGTCCCCATCACTAATCACCAGCAAGCCAATTAGATCTTTCCAAATTCAACATAAAAATCCAGCCTAAAGCTTCATTCCTCATCTTCGTTTTGGTTTTTAATCATTTTTATTATTTGTTTTTATTTTTTTATACTTGTCTCTTTTATTCCTGTTTATGTAAAGCACTTTAAAAAGCCACGGTGTATGAAATGTGCTATATAAAAAAACTTGCCTTGTACGGTGGATCTGAACTGTCAAAAAAACCTCTTAAATGCTTTATCAGATGCATATAATGGTTGGAGCTGCTCCTTCATTGATGAGTTTTTAGCCGAATTCAGCACTGAACTGGGAGAGATTCTGAAAGCTGTCCTTTGTCAAATGCTAGCTTCATCTTTTTATAATTCTTTGTAGCATAATTAACGTTGAATTGTAAGGACTTCTGTCTTTGTGTCATACCCTTTGGAAGCCCAAATACAGAAACAGAAGAAGCTCTGGGGAAAATGCAGCGTTTGGATGACATTTTAGCTTTCTCTGCCATAACATTACAGCGCATCTTGCCACGCAAGGGGTGTATGCGCATAACCTCAAGGGTTTATGACATCATTAACCCAGGTGTATTTTTTTGTAGTCCCCAAACTTTGTTCGCTGTTGGCTTTGCTAAGCTAACTCTGTAAAAGCCGAAGGCTGTTTCTCATTATGCATTCTTCAGCGGTCTTGCGTCCTCGTGTTCTCGTGCAACGTCATCATCAGCTGCCTAAGTTCAGTTCCAATACTCAAGACCGCAAGTACGGAGGACGCGTGAAACTTCCCGGATGTGTTCTTGATATCGAGGACGCACCGATGCAGACTTGAGCGCCGAACTTGCTCTGGAAGTCCCAGAAGTCATTGCGGCTGAAGGTGGGAAGCGCTGCATTTTATCTAGATTTATTATTAAAGTTCATAGATATAAATTATTTGCCTCAGGAGTTTCCCTAAATGAAACGGTGAAAGTAAATATTACCATGGACATCTTAATAAAGGAATAAACACATTAAGGGTGTTTGTTTGCTGAAATTCGTATTAAAATCTGTTTTATTTATATTGTGCAACATATATTTATAATGTTTTATGCAAAGTATATATTTTGAAAAGGGGAAAAACAACAAATCGTTGTATGAAGGCTGTAATGTTTAAATAATTTACCATTTAAAACACGTGAAGGTCATGTGACCATCAGGAAGAACGCAGCATCTCAATTCTCAAAGGATGCGTTCTCTACCCTCGCGGTCTCCTGAGTTTGTTCTTCCGAGGACACCTGGCAAGACCGATCTCCACAAGAACACAAGTCCGTTCTCTGCGTTCTTGGAATTGAGAAACAGCCAATGTCTCCCTTTGCATTGAACTTTGGGTGTCCTACATTCAGAGATGTTGTTTATGTTCACACAGCTACATTACACATCAACTAAAGATCAAAATATGATATCATAGTTGACCACCTCTTTAACAAATCAAGAAAAAGGTTTAAAAGTTGTTGGAAGAAAGATCAAGGTCCCACAATATAATTCAAAAACATAAACAGACATAAAAAAGAAACACAAAATACGGAAAACTGTTCATTAACGCATTTGTTTTTACAAAAAGATCTCACTTCAAAAACCCTAGGCTGCCATGTTCAAGCAACTACTTTGAGCAACAAACGAGAACTTGAGTTTGCTTCGGTGAGATAGTCTCAAAAACAACACTGTAACTTTGTGGTGGAGCTGAACCAGCAGCAGTGCAGCAGGAGTGATGTTTGATTTATGATTGACACTGCAAATTCATCCAGCAAGCATTAAATAAATGATGGCCTAAAAATTTAAGAGCCATCTATTATTTATAAAAGACAAGGTGTGTAATCAGGCAGAGCTGAACACTTATGTAATCAAAACTAGTTAATGTGCTCGTCCGGGTCGTGGCCA
>NC_141031.1:4617500-4670000 GCF_052040795.2 Danio rerio
TGTTTAAGGAAGCAAGGAAATTTTCACAGTATGTCTGATAATATTTTTTCTTTTGGAGAAAGACTTATTTGTTTTATTTCGGCTGGAATAAAAGCAGTTTTTATTTTTTATGAACCACTTTAAGGTCAAAATTATCAGGCCATTAAGTCTTCAGAACAAACCATTGTTATAAAATAACTTGCCTAATTACCTTAACTTGGCTAGTTAACCTAATTAACCTAGTTAAGCCTTTAAATGTCACTTTAAGCTGTATAGAAGTGTCTTGAAAAATATCTAGTCAAATATTATTTACCTTCATCATGGTAAAGATAAAATAAATCAGTTATTAGAGATGAGTTATTAAAACTATTATGTTTAGAAATGTGTGGAAATATCATATATATATATATATATATATATATATATATATATATATATATATATATATATATATATATATATATATATATATATATATATATAAAATTTGGCCCAGGACGTTTTTTTTTTTGCATCTGGTAAACATGGTAAACAATATAGAGACTTCTAAATGAGCGAATGCGTCAATATAAAACCAACTTTACCTCTATTTGTAAGTGTCAAATTTTGTAAAAATGTATCCACAAACATTCACTACTTTAAAACAACACAATACAACAAGAAACCCAATTGGTAAAACTTTATTTTGATGGTCCATTTGAGTATTAGTAGACTGTTTGCCTCATATCTGCTGATGCTGCTCCTTCGACACACATTTAACCGACTAGAATCTTTGCAAATACATGTCAACTTACACTAACCATAACCTCAACCTAACAGTCTCTGTATAATCTAATGAGAATTCGTTGACATGTAGATGCAATGTAGCTTAAATTTAACAAACGGACCATCAAAATAAAGTCTGACCACCCAATCTGTTGAAAGCATACAGTTCAATGTGCCATACCTCAAAAAAGTCCAAAAATCAAGGTGTGCTGTAAAAGTCCCAAAGTGTTTGTCCACCAGTGTATATATAATCCAAAACAGGATTTTTGTAAAGGTAAGTTCAGTCAAAGCAATCTCTGCAATCCAAAAAAGTTTGGCCCTATTTTATTGGCCATGCTGCTCTCTGTATTTTGTTTCCTGCTTCCTGTCAGGTGACTGGTGTAACTTCATACTGTTCTTGAAGACATAAGGTGCATCCCAAATTGCATACTTATGCACTATTCTATGCCATTTTGTAGTATATAAAATATATATAGTAATATTAGTTATTCAAAGCTTTGCTAGCAGTGTATGAGACAACGGACATGAAATAGTTGGTTGTGGATTTTTATCCTTCACATCTTCCACAACACTAAATCCAGCTCTTTAGTGTTTCACACCCACACACACATCTTTAGCAGCAGGTTAATGGAATCTTCGGTATTAAAGCCTCACCTCTTGCTGAGACATTCTTCCCTCATCACTGCCTCTGTCTCAACCGAGCAGGAGGTTGTGCATCTTAGCCCTGACACGGATATTGCTACAGGCTAACGGTGGTATCTCTGGCTGCCAGCGGCACTGGCCCCCTGATGTTACTATTAAACAGTCCGGGTTGTTGGGTGACATGGAGGTGAGAAGGTGAAAGTGTGACATGACACCTCTCTGTATTACTTCAGTCACCGAGCACTGGTCTCTGATCTCTCAGTAATGTGCTACTGCAATTCCAGCTTGTGCCATGAACGCTAGCCTGCTCCACAGAAAGTATATAACATCAGTAATTCACAATATGGCTATGTTCTTTTTCATTGAAAGAACTTCACAAGAAAAGGACACATTAGAGTAACAATAGCGTGGGGTTAATGGATTTTTTTGGGGGCCAAAAATATAATTTGCGAAATTCATCGAATTTTAGTGTTAACTTCCAGTTTACCATTTTTTTGTTTAAGGCTTGAAATAAGTATGCTTTCCACAAGCCTTCATGGGTCTACAATTAGGCACTTGCGAATTATTCTTAGACATTGAGGGAAATGTTTTTGTAGTTGTTAGAAGCTTGATGGTGATGTTAAGGTTATATTGTCATAATCTAATTCGTTTATAGTCTATGTTGAGCTTTTTTAACCTCTAAGACAGTGGTGCTCAACCCTGCTCCTGGAGATTGACCTTCCTGCAAAGTTCAGCTCAAACCCTGATCAAACACACCTGAACCAATTAATTAGGACCTGAACAGCACTTGATAATTACAGGCAGGTGTGTTTGATATTGGTTGCAACTGAAATCTGCAGGAAGTTCGATCGCCAGGAAGAGGGTTGGTCACGCCGGCTCCAAGGGGTTGAATTTAGGCTTAAAAATTCGAACAGACCAATCAATACATGAATACATAAATAAATACATCATGACCAATACCCTGCAGGCATGGGATGTCAGCATGACGTCAGATTAACGTTGTAGTTTAACATCGTAAGGACGTTGGATTTAGGTTGGAAATGAAAATCGAGCTGACAACAGAACCCAACATCAGGCAGACGTTGGACTTCGGTTAGTTAATTCCACAACCGAAAAACAACCTAAGATCACCTTCTACTGATTTTACCAACCCAGGCCCATTCTGAAAACATAATCTCGTGAACGTTTATGGAGACTGTAAAGACAAAGCAGAATCCAAAAAAATAAAACTAATGAGTGAAAAACAGGGTAAGAATGTGATAAAATCTGAAAACGTGGTGAAAATAAGACAAGGGCTTTTCTTTCTTCTGGATGACTTTTGTAAACCGTCGGTTGGGTTTAGGACAGTAAGTGGGTGGGTGGGTCAATTGGTAAAATTGGTTGGGTTTAGGAAAGGAGGAGGGTGGGTCAGTCGATTGGCCGGTCACCCACTCAATCATTCAGTCATTCAGTGATGAACTAACAATCCTACCCAAAACTTGCAAATTTAGCCAGATCAGAACTCTGCATCTCGGCCTGTAGCAGCAGTGAAAGGGTGTTCGGTGCTGCTGGATGCACCATCCTGAGCGCAGGACTGCACTAAAGCCATTTACAGTGGATTCAATAACGTTCATCCACAAAACACGTAGCCTAATCTTGGTGAGTAAAGGGTTTTAAAATTATAAATAAATATTAATAAAACCATAAAATCATAATGTAGACAGAGTATACAGGCTAATGTTAGCATTATTCTTTAAATATTCAGCTTCACCGTCGCCTTATGCCAGATTGTAAAGAGAAGTGGCAAAACAAATCCCACAGAGCCTTTATCTTAATTTCGTTATTGCCAATTACCCGTCATAATTTATTTAAATTCAATTTGCTAAGAAAGACTTATTTTATTGATGTGTTGGCCAATTTAAAGGCTAAGTGTACCCAGGCCTATTTAGAGTGCTGAGATGTTACTATGTTACAGAGGACTTATTTGATTTCTTTGTTCCAAATTATGTAAATTATATTAAAACACATATAAACGATTTATTCTTGAAAAAAGGCAAAAGAGCTGTGTGACAGTGCACATTTGAATAATGTTGGGCTATAAACGGGTTTGGGATATATAAAGCTGTCAATCAAAATGTACCTGTTGGGCGCAGGCCCAACTTTTTATAGCCCAATTACTGCTCTAGTCCACATGAGGAGCACATTATCTGAACATGCAGCTCAACTCCTTGTTCAAGCTCTTGTTCTCTCCAGACTGGACTATTGCAACTCTCTACTAGCCGGGCTCCCAGCTAAACTCTATCAAACCTCTTCAGCTGCTTCAGAACGCAGCAGCACGAGTGGTCTTTAATGAACCTAAAAGAGCACATGTCACTCCGCTACTCATCCGTTTGCACTGGCTGCCAGTTGCTGCTCGCATCAAATTCAAAGTTCTGATGTTTGCTTACAAAGCGACTTATGGCTTTGCTCCTTCTTATCTGCTCTCACTTCTACAGATTTATGTGCCCTCCAGAAACTTGCGTTCTGTGAATGAACGTCGCCTCGTGGTTCCATCCCAAAAAGGGAAGAAATCACTTTCCCGAACTCTCGAACTCAATCTGCCCAGTTGGTGGAATGAACTCCCTAACTGCATCAGAACGGCAGAGTCAGTCGCTGTCTTCAAGAAACGTCTCCACTTTCCTTCCTAATCTGCAATTGCCTCTTTGGCTCCTCCACTAACTACTACAAAAAAAAAAAAAAATACTAACGTTTTGCTTCTTACACTTTCTTTACATACCTGAAACTTGGTTACAGCATTCATTGTTGCTCTTATAGTTGTGTAAATTGCTGTCTTGTCCTTATTTGTAAGTCGCTTTGGATAAGAGCGTCTGCCAAATGACTAAATGTAAATGTAAACATGACACGGAAGTCATGAAAAAAAGAGTCTTGTGAGGCAGTTAGTTAGCAGTTCCCTCTAAAGCACAATTATTAGGTGATTAAATCATTCACCAACTTTAGTAAAGGGTACCCAAGCATCTGCGCACAAAGTATTGGTAAAGATAGTCAAATCAATTGGCTCTCTGTTATCGTGGTGATATAAGCCCTCGAGCCAGTTCAATGACCAGACAATGTGGCGCTTGACCAAGATTTCAGATTCGAACTCATTTTGTTCACTGGAATTTGCCAGTGAGTTCCTTTACCTGCATTAAAGAGACTTTGCTAGTACCCAATTATACTGTACTGTAATAAACTGTAACCTACCGCTCAGTGGAAACAAGACATGCATCTTCAGTACAGATGTAGATGTGTTTGTTCTTCACCTCATTTGGATCTCCTGGTATTTATTACAATAGAATATGAAATCACAGTATATTTATCATCATTATGGATTCTTTAACACAAAAACATGGCATTTAGTCATTCATTTCTATTGACGAAAAACAAAAGTCACCTTGGATGGCCTGGAGTGGGTAAATCATTACAATTTTTTAAGCGTGCTAATAAACTACCGTTTTAAAAGGACAGTATAAAGTGTTGCACTTCTACATAAAGCAAAACAAAATGCCTCACCGAGCTGTCAAAAAACTGTTACCGTAGCTCTTTCAGATCCTTTAGGTAAAGAACTACTTTACATACACCTACAGCGAGCCTTGCCAGGTCAGGCGGGACTGACTTCTGAAGATTCATGGCCTGCTAAACGCCTGCAACCTCCCTCTCTCCTCCACCTGCTCTTGCGGTTCTCCTACCTGTTTACTGGCAGGGGAAGACGGAGGCTGTTATTGGGGGAGCTGATGTGGCCGGCTCGCCAGGCAGGCAGGGAGACAGTGATGGATGGAGGCTGGCTCCTTCCCCTACTGCTCACTTGCTGACTGGGCCTCATGCTTTATTCATGAGATTTGGGGCAGGAAAGAGATGCCAAAAGGTTTAAGAATATATTAAGGAACTCTTTGAGATGTCAACCAAGTTGTCAGGTAGTGTTAAGCAAAGAGTCTCAAGCACTACATCCCTACACCCACATGCCGAGCGGAGGGATACGTAGCATGTCTGTTTTTTTTTTTTTTTGTTCTGTAATCTCTTGCTTTCACAGCCAGTTGGAAAACACCAGCTACCTACTGTTCAAGCATCTCATTGTAACTGTTCCCTGCTAAGAAAATTACAAGAGAAATTACGTTTTTTTCAGACGTTCCTCCTTTGCTCGGAGCCAAATGCATTCAGTCCTTTGATTCAGTGCAACCCGGACCACCGGCATTTAAAGAAATCCAAATTGGACTTCATCAAAAGCATCCAATTGCTTCAATTTTTTTTGGAGGCTTTTGTGATTTACATGTTGTGATAAAGCACGTGAAATGTTTCATTTAAACCTGTCTGTCCAGTGAGCACTGTTCATTTTTTTAAAGAAATAGCCAACAGACAGTTTAGAGACAAGATTAAATAATAATAATTATGATAATAAAAATAATAATAATAATAGTTATTATTATTATTATTATTAATTTTATTATTATTTAGTATTTTCTGTGAATTGTTTGTCAGCTATTTCTCAAAAAATATTAACAATAATAATAATAATAATAATAATAATGATAATATAATAATAATAATAATAATAATAATAATCATTATTATTATCAGTATTATTACTATTAATAATAATAATAATAATATAATTAATATTAATATTAATACTTTTATTATTATCTAATATTTTCTGTAATTTGTTAATAATAATAATAATAATGATTATAATGATGATAATAATAATGATAATATTAATAATAATAATAATAATTATTATAATTATTATTAATTTTATTAATATTTAATATTTTCTGTGAATTGTCAGTCAGCTATTTCTCAAAAAAATATTAATAATAATAATAATAATGATAATAAAATAATAATAATAATAATAATAATAATAATAATAATAATAATAATAATAATAATAATGTTAATAATAATAATAATTATTATTATTATTACTATGATTATTATTATTATTAATATTATTATTATTATTATTATTAATTTTATTATTATCTAATATTTTCTGTAATTTGTCTGTCGGCTATTTCTCTAAAAATTAGATTATTATTAATAATAATAATACTGATGATAATAATAATAATAATAATAATAATAATAATAATAATAATAATACTAATTCTACAAATACTAATAATACTAATAATAATAATAATAATAATAATAATAATAATAATAATTATTATTATTATTATTATTATTATTATTAGTTTTGATGCATCTTGGACATGATGTTTATATTTCAAGAATTACCTGTCACCAGTGATAATGCAAATCAGCACGGTTATCGTGTGACACATCAGCTGCTGAAATATATCTGTGGTTGTTGTGTGTATAGTGAATTAGCATTGAACACATGTGCGTCTTCCTCTGCTTGTAAACTTATAAACCAGGGGTGTCCAAACTCTGTCCTGGAGGGCCAGTGTCCTGGAGAGTTTATCTCCAACTTGCTTCAACACACCTGCAGGAAGTTTCTAGTATATCTAGTAAAGCTGCGGTCACACTAGAGTTTGTGTGTGCGAAATTCTGTCGTACGGCGCTGCGAAAAGGGGTGGGATTAAACAAGATTATTAGACATTAAAAAAAAAAAAAAGCGAGCGATCCCTGCTGAAAAATCCAGCTTAAACTAGCCTAGGCTGGTTGGCTGGTTTTAACTGGTTGACCAACCTGGTTTTAGAGGGGTTTTGGCCATTTCTAGTCTGCGTTCCAGCCTGGTCTTAGCTGGTCAGGCTGAAAAATAACCAGCTAAATCCAGCTAAAACCAGCTTGACCAGCCTGGTTTAAGCTGGACATAGCTGGTTATGGCTAGGCTAGTCAATCTGATTTTAGCTGGTCATCTCACAGCCTGACCAGCTAAGACCATGCTGGAAATGGCTGGAAACCAGCCTGGAAATGGCCAAAACCCCTCTAAAACCAGCCTGGTCGACCAGCTTAAACCAGCCAACCAGCCTAGGCTGGTTTAAGCTGTTTTTTTCAGTAGCGATTGCTCCATGTTTTAAATTTCTGTATAGAAAGGTAATGTTTTGATCCTCGATTGGTCCCACGCAGTCAAGTGATGCGATTTCGCAGGTCAGAGTTCACCAAGCTTGAACTTTGCACCGCAGCAATCTGCGAAACTTGACGCATGACTTTGCGTTTCCAGTCTGACGCATTTGCGTGCGTATGAACAGATGTCTATGGGGAGAAAAGTCAAGTGTGACCGCAGCTTAAGAGCTTGATTAGCTTGTTCAGGTGTGTTTGATTAGGTTGGAGCTAAACTCTCCTGGACACCAGCCCTTTAGGACCGAATTTGGACACCTCTGTTAAAAACAAACACTTGTGATCGGTTTATAAGATTGGCCAAATCAGCGAGTACTAATTGAGTCATTAAATGTGATTATCGGCTGATACCAATCTCCAGCCGATTGATCGGAGCATCCCTAGTGGTTACTGACAAAACAGACCAGACAAAACAATGACCCATTTATATTTACTTATGCAAAGCAACCAAACAAAATAACATCAGCATCAGGGTTATTTTACTCTAAAATCCCTTTATCAGTAGTAACTTCAACGTAAAATGTGCTACATTAAGTGTCAGCTGTACAAGATTCAAACACGGAGCATTTTGCACTTAAGGCAACACATCAACTCCAGCTGAAGCAGTGAGCTGAAACCCCTAAGAACCCCCTGATCTTGATAAACACTTTGAGCCTTTCCTCGTTCAAGTAGAAGAGAGCTGTATTACCAACATAGAAAATATGTGCCCGGAGGCATTACCAAGATGGCCATTGAGTCAACGGTCCTGCCTTTAAGGGACTTTGGCCCTCACAGCACAGATGCCTGCCGCTTCCCCGCTCCCTACTGTTCACAAAGGCTCCTTTAAACCTCCAAAATCCCAACAGCCTCTAAAGTGCCATCTTTAGAGTATGAATCACTTTGAGAGGAACAGACAGGAAAATATGGAGCCTGCAGGTAACAGCATAGCACTGCAGCAATGACAGTTTTCCTGAAGCTAGGATTTTTCCCTTTGAGTTCACTTCCACGATTTCAACGTCATTGTCAACTAGAAAAAAAGCCCCCCCACAACTCAACCCCTTCTATTCACACTGTGTACTACATATTCTTTCAAGAAGACACAGGAAAGATCTGGTAAATGCCAGAGTGTGTAAAGGGATATGCAACATGTTCGAAGAGCACAACAGGCAGGGGAACGGAGATGAAAAGTAGATTGTATAACTTGCTCTGGGTGACACACTGTGTGTTATAGGATGTTTTTGTGAGCATGTCTCTGTATGCCGGTGAAATGTTAGCTTGCACTGTTTGAGTTTGCGGCCCGAAGCTTTGTGGGTTGCGTGCATGAAGTGGTGTCTGAAATATCAGTTCAGGGCTAACAGTGTCTTAAAGTCTTGGTGAGAAAAGATTCATTCAAAATGCAGGAGTGAAAGACAATCATCCAATCAAACTACCTGAATCAAAATCATAAAACAAGGCTGTATATATTAGGGATGGGAAGATTAACCGATATGTATCGATACGCGGTCATGCGCGTGCACGATGCGAGTGCATCGGTGGAGCAGCAGAGGATGAATGAAATTTTTGGAAGCAAATCGAGATGCATCGGTTTTTGCGAGATGCATCGGCTTTTCCAAGATACAGCTTATATTTTTAATATAGAATGTATTTTTTATTTATTAACAAGTGTTGTCAACCTGTTTTTGGCGCATAATTTAATCGACCTACGTAAAATATGCCTTAGCAACGGACTTGCGGATGTGTACACTTACACTACAACTCAGTGTATCAGGTGTGCGGATGAAGCTAGTGGTGCGCCCTCAAAAAGCGCGAGAAGCAAAACAAACATTTTATTCCCCACTGAGTTTTAAATCTAAAGTATGGCAACATTATGGATTTTGCAAAAAAGATGGACGACTTGTCAGGACAGCTGCAATTTGCAAAATGTGCCGCGCATCTGTAAAATACACGGGCAGTACGACTAATCTGAAATCTCACTTGAAGCGGCGCCACGGTGTTGTTGTGGAAGCATCTTCCAGTGTTCCTGTTTCCCTGCTTCCTGCTCTGCTTCAACTGTAGCTACCAGCTCCAAAAGTGGTGAGAAAAGCATTGAAAGTTTTCTCCATGCGCAACAGATTTGTGCGCTCTACGCCAATAACGGATGCTATTGCATTGTTCATCTGCAAAGATATTCAGCCTAGTGTCACGGAGAACGAAGGTTTTAAACACCTCCTCCTGTTAATTTTTATTTATTTATATTTTTATTAGCCTGTTGTTTACAGTGACAGTGATGTTTCAAAGCAGCATAACACTGCTAGTTCACGACCTTTCTATCTTTCTATCTTTGTAAAACTTGTTGAAAAGTTAAAATCACAATTCTTGTTGTGCAATGGTAAACCTTTATGTTGAAAGAGTGCATATATATATATATATATATTTTTTTTTTAATATATATTGCACTTATACATTCTGTTTATCTTGAAAATCCTTAAATAATATGTGCTATATGTTCTAAAATGGCCCTCTACTGTAAACTGACACTCTGGCTCTGAGAGAAAAGCCAGTTTGTAAAAAAAGTCTTGGTTTTGCTTGGTTTATAAATAATCAAACTCATTCAATGGCACAGCATCCTCTTTCACATAATCTCATAAACTTGATCTAATTAGTTAGTGCTGAACTATCGCGTTGTATCGTGATATGGGTGTGAATCGTATCGTGTTGCATCGAAATATGTCACAAATGTATCGCTAATATATTGGATCGTATTCTTTGTATCGAGATGCGTATCGGATCGGCATTATAACTTAGATGCCCAACCTTAGTATATATATACATAGAGACTGGACTGGTTCTCGAATTTGATTGGCTGAGAGATCTATCAATCCATGTGATTTTTAGTATCATCGTG
Source organism: Danio rerio (assembly GCF_052040795.2). Lineage (NCBI taxonomy): Eukaryota > Metazoa > Chordata > Actinopteri > Cypriniformes > Danionidae > Danio > Danio rerio. Next base: position 4,627,792 of record NC_141031.1, read on the forward strand.
GGAACCATTTATTGTTTGTATCACTCACAGAGAGTGTCATATCAGAGGAAAAAATCACTACAAATGCACAAATACTACTGCATTTGTGTTCCATAATAAAATTGTACGTTTTCAAGGGCAGAATGTGATTGTTTAGACTTCGATTTGCGGCCCTCAGTGCAATATTTTGTGGCCCGCGCCGACCGCTGTACTCTGACAGAATCAGCTGAGCGGGGAGAGAGAGCGCTCCCCGCTCCGCTGATTCTATCCGTACACAGCGTTATTGTCACTCAATGCGCGTTGTCGCGCGTTCTGATCAGCTGTGTTGTCGCACGCGTACTCAAGAGCGGTGTTATCGCGTGCCTACTGAAGGGCGGGACCGAGGGTGTGTCGCGTCGCGGGGGCACTTTTGATCATTTTGGAAGGGCACTTTCTATGCAAGACTAAAAAGGGCATGTGCTCTGCACAGGTTGAGCCCTATGTGTGCACATGCCTGCCCTGCATCTTATATATATTGATATTATAGGTAGATACAGACTGGTACAGACTGATGTGACTGGAGTGGGGTGGGGGTGTTTTATTTATACACATATACGCCTTTTTTTAGGTGAGGGAATGGAAGTTTTGAGTGAGTTCCCCCACTTTTTTCCATAGGACTTCAATAAGTCAAAGTACAGGTCTAGACTTAATGATGATCATATTCAAGCCATACTGAGGGTCTCAACTGCTTCTGCTCTAAAGCCAAATGTGGTTCAGATTTGTGAGAAGAAGCGCTGTCAAGTCTCTGGCAGCAAGAAGTAGGCAAAAGATGCCATGTTCAGAAGAACTGTTCATAATCTTCACTCAATGTTCTATTAATGTTCAGGACACTTCATGTTCAGAAGAAATAATTAAAACTGTTAATAATGACATTTGAGGACTTTTTTTTGTGAAATCCCTTATGCGGCCCAGCCTCACCCAGACTTTGCCTCCTGCGGCCCCCAGGTAAATTGAGTTTGAGACCCCTGGTTTATTTCAAGGGATAGTAACTTATTGACAAATAGTTTTAATGATTATATAGATTCAGGCACCTGGATGACAGTGTCAGTTTAGAATTCATGAACCCGTCGAAAGCAGCTTTACCTCAGACACTTGATCTAGAATTTACTGTTGACTTTAATGTATGACAGTTTTTCTGAAGATAGGATTTCTCCTGTTGAGTTCACTTCCACTATTTCAATGTCATTGTCAGCTGTAAAAATGCCCCCCACAACCTAACCCATTCTATTCACACAGCGTAGTACACATTCCTTCAAAAAGACACAGGAAAGATCTGGTAAATGTCAGAGTGTGTAACAGGATATGTAACATGTTCGAAGAGCACAACAGGCAGGGGAACGGAGATGAAAAGTAGCATCTATAACTTGCTCTGGGTGACACTGTGTGTCATAGGATGTTTTTTGTGAGCATGTCTCTGGTTGCCTGTGAAAGCTTATCTTGCACTGTTTGAGTTTGCGGCCCGAAGCTTTGTGGGTTGCAAGCATAAATGTCTGAAATATCAGTTTAGGGCTAACAGTGTTGACGATTGAAGTCTTCTAAATGCAGAGGTGAAAGACAATCATCCAATCAAACTACCTGAACCAAAACCATGAAACAAGGTTGTATATATATGCAGTGGTGCAGTAGGTAGTGCTGTCGCCTCACAGCAAGGAGGTCGCTGGGTCGAACCTCAGCTCAGTTGGCATGTCTGTGAGGAGTTTGCATGTTCTCCCTGCATTTGCGTGAGTTTCGTCCAGGTGCTCTGGTTTCCCCCACAGTCCAAAGACATGCTGAAGGTGAATTGGGTAGGCTAAATTGTCCGTAGTGTAAGAGGGTGAAAGGCCCAGACGACAGGCTGGCCGGAATGTGTAAAAAATTTGTTATTATATGGACAAGTCTAAATGGAGGACTTGTTCCAAAGAGCCGAGCCGCGACCGTACGAGATTAAGGCCAAAGAAGAAGATGAATCCAATGAGGAAGAAAGTAGTTCCTCAATCAAAATGTTTTTTGAGACTTTCCATGTTTGATTTTGTTTTTATATACACAATATGCTGTCAAACTGTTGTATAAACGCAATATCACACTCTTAGCAGTGCGATATAGCTGTATATCGGCACTGGTGGGGGCACTAAGACAACGCACGCCTCCCACCAGTATCGATATACAGATATACTCTCCAGGAAGTGAGTTGGACAGCTGTGGTCTAGGTACTAAAGTATTGTTGAAGCTAGCTGGATCACACCAGAGCATTCTCTGTCTAATCCAGGGATAGGCAACTTTAGTCCCGGAGGGCAGGAGACCTACACAGTTCAACTGTATCAAACACTCCTGTCATTAACTTTCTAGTGATCCCAAAGACACAAAGAAGCTTGATCTAATGTTTTTGATTAGTGTTCAAGCAAAACTCAGCCCTAGGACACCGACCCTCTAGGACCAAAGTAGCCCATTCCTGGTCTAACCAATGATGCCTAAAGGATGTATATTCAATTGGGACCAAAGAAGAAAAAGGCCACAGAAGCTGTTTAATTAGCGTTGGCTTTGCAAAAACTAAGCAGAGAGACATTCAATGACATGTCATAGCCTTTATGTACAGAATAAAGGCTGTGTTACAGAATAACACACAGAATTGATCTGCACAACTCATAGACTTACTTTAGCTTTACCTTACTGGTGTCAAATTCGGTTGCTGAAGGGCCACAGCTCTGCACAGTTTAGCTTTAACCCCAATTAAACACACCTGATCAAACTAATTGAGTGCTTCAGGCTTGTTTGAAACCTACAGGTAGGTGTTTTGAAGCAGGGTTGGAACTAAAACTGTGGCCCCTCAAGGAAATGAGTTTGACACCCTGCTTTAGCAGATGGAATAAATGTGACTCGATTTAAATCAGCAGAGCAGTGGACTGCTTTAAATGAGTCCAATTAAGACAAAACTAAAATAATTAAACCCTGATTAAAGTATAATCAGCAAATAGATTTTTCCTCTCTCTCAGACCCATGCGTTTATTATGTCTGAAGTTTGATTAATTGCCCTCAAAATAATCAGTTTTGGCTGAAAGAATCAAAGTATTAGTTTGAAAAATATATATCTCCCTGAAGGTTGGAATAAATCAGTTTGACTTAAAAGAGTCGCTCTATGCATGCTCCTTGTCAGAACTGGACCAGACATGTGGCGGGTTTATCACACCGGGATTCAGGTAAGACAGCTGTGGTGCTACAGTCAGTAGCAGTAGAATGTTGTCATAGTTTCGGGTGAACATTTCAAGCACAAAAAAAACAAAACAATAATAAATAAATGTCACCCTTATGTCACTTAAAACCTGTTTTACCAGCATGGAACATGCCACTCTTTAAGCTAGACTTTATCGTAGGGATGTAGGCAGTGATTAATTTGTAATATGGGTTTTTGAACTGTAACAAATGCATGTTACCAGAAGAGGAAGAGGAACGTTGGAGGACAGCAATGTCGCTGATGAAAGTAAAGACTATGGTGGGAGGGGATTGTTTGGGAGGGTCAGTCGCGGATGAAAGTGAAGAAGTGAAAAGGGTTGGGGAGTCGTGGAAGAATGTGAAGAGTGTGAAATGCGGGGTGTGCGTGCGGGGAGGGGGATCGGTAAAATGAGGTGCCAGATCAGATTTCTTGTTCCGGCACAAATTAAGCCCTGGTTGTAGGGATGAAAAGGGTGGGTGAGGGAACAGTGGGATCAGAGGGCATCCTACAATGATGCTCAGAGACTCAGGGCCTACTCACACGATGCCATCCATACCGTGCCCAGGCCCGTTTCCAGGATCGTTTGAGAAGTGTGAGTGCGCTGAATCGGGCTCAAGCACGGTTCACTTGGCCGGGCCTGGCCCGGTTGGAAGAGGTGTGCCTGAGTGCGATTCACTTGGGCTTTTTCGCAGTACGCTTGAGTGCAAAACGCGCCAAAGCCCAAAACTGAAATCGAGACGTGACTTTTAGAGGCTGTTTCATATGGATTTATTAATCATTCTTACTGTTCAGTGATCGCAAACTGTGTTCAGTGATCGCAAACTCCTCACTGCACAACAACTGCGCGGCTTCAGCAGACCTCCTCATTCCTGCAGCACGAGAGCTTTATGATTGTTTATGAGCACCAAAAGTGGCGGATCTGTTCGGCGAAATATCTGACTGCATGTCAACGCATCCCTAAGGACTGTTTGGCGAAATATTTGACTGCATGTCAATGCATAACAAACAACTTAAACGATATAACTAGAGAAATCTCCACTGTGCTGCTGAGTGAGAGAGCGCTTCTCACTGAACAGCCCAGCAGCGATGACGTAAGCATGCTGAGGCCCATTTGTGGTGTGAGTGCGGGCCGTCAGGGGAGACGGGAGGGGGGACAAGCGTGCTTTGGCCCGGTTCGAGGCAACTGTACCTAGTGTGAGTACGGCCTCAGAGTGAGGGTTGGCGCTCTCCTGAAATGCATATACGGGAACATAATCAGAATAAGCCTGGGTTGTCAAATCCATGGAGAGGAAATGATTCATAAAAAGGTGTTGCGATTTTTAAAAAAAAGTCTAAATGTTTTACTGTTAAAGATCCCTGGAGGAAATTCAGAGGGATTGCTTTTCTCATTTTAGAGTTTAATTGGGCATCATTTAGATTCTTGCACTTGCACAAAGGTATCACAGAAGTTCAGAAAGAAATAACATTTACTGAATACAGTGCAAATGGGGAAAAAAAACCTTTATTTATTTCTCCACATACTACCAGCTTTGTGCCGTTTAACAGAGGAGATCTTTGAATTTATGGCTAGAGAGAGAGAGGTGATTATAACTGCTACTGTTCAGAGGCCTCCGAGAAACACGTCTGGGGCCCCGACGAAAAAACCGGCATCGTTGGTTTGTCATTAATTGAATGACTAATAACAAGATTAGGCAGACTCTATTAGGAAACCCAGCACACATGTTGCTGCTAATTACCGTGTTAATATCATTCTCCAAGCCACGGCGAGGTTGGCCTTGGCTTTCCTGGATGACAAATTGCCCTGTATTACTTTATGTCTCCCCATGGCTTTTGAGTTCCTTGCTTTTTTCTCACACTTCTTAACAAGTTGAAATGAAATAAAAGTACTTTTTTTCTGGTCTTCCACATGCTCCAACTTCATAAATGGTGGACAAAAATGAGATAAACAAGAAAAGTTAACTGTTCGGGATGGTTTCACCCACTCTGTGGTGATTTTGACTCTTACTTTGGCCATAATGTTCTGTGTTTTTCAGCATATGGAATCACAATTGGTGACAAATCTTATTTTGACGCATATTTTGGGAAAAATTCTATAAAACTTTCACAGCAATACATTCTGGGCAAATTTACTACCTGTTCATTATGTTGGTGGCTGTTTTTGACCCATTGACTTCCATTATAATGACTTTTTTATTGCAAAGCCATAACAACACATTATCATGCATTGTTGATTTTTACTGGTTTTCCAAGGTAAAATGTGTAATTATAAGTATTAACCATGAGTTGGAGTTCAAAAAGTAGTTTTTGGCTTAAAATGATATGTTATAAGGAGTATAGTGTGTTTGAGAGTTTTTTTTTAGAGTGTGAGAGTGACCTTTGCACACTTACCTTGATAAGTTTGAGGAAAAAAAAACGAAACAAAAGCAGCTCAGCTCTCATATCCTAGTAAACATAGTAAGTGTATTTATGCACACACACACACACACACACACACACACACACACACACACACACACACACACACACTATATTTTGCTGATTTACTCCATATAATTCCATATAAAACTCAGAAACTTTTTTTTTTGCACAGGCCTATCTAAAAACAAAAACTGCACCTGAACATATCAAATGCAGCAGACTGAAATTAGAATGTATGATCTGCGCATTATTGAGGATGTATATTTCCATTCCAGTAGGTGGCAGTACTGTCATCATTTCACAAAGGGGAACTAGTGCTGCACACATACAAACTGTAGCAAAAGCTGTGTAACAAAGCAGTATTTACTTAACCTGCTCATGTAAAAAATACGCCTGATAATCTGATGATCCATATTCTTTGTGTTCCCTCTTGATTTGCTTTGTTTTGTCTTTTCAGTTTTTGTTCTTGCATAGCTGAACAGCCAATCAGAGTGCGTTCTTTCATCAATGGCTGATGCCAATTCTATATGCTGAGTCATGCAAACTCATTGAGAGGCGACGAGTGGAATACATCATCAACTATTTTACCTTTTTATATTTAATTTATACTGTTAAATGTATATTACAATTAATGCATTTCTATTTATAATATTACATATACCACGCAGTAAAATGTGAAATTTTTCTTGCATTTTTTTTTTATCAGAATTGACACTATTGTAAATTTATATAAAAAAAAAAAATTCTTGTAAATTTGACTATTTCTCAAAATTCCATGCTAACACAAACGTTTTTATCACAATTCCTTAGTAAATGGGGTTACTATCTAAAAATTCGGTACATCTCGTAATATTGCACTTATCTTTGACTTTTACTCATTTAGCAGAAGCTTTTATCCAAAGTGACTTTAAAGTGAAAATAAAAGAGCTGTAGTAAATAAATACCTGTTAATAAAAGTCTGTTAATTTGTATTTTTAATTAATTAATTACATATTTATTTTCCTACAAGCCTATGGAGTGCTGATGTGCGAATGGCGGTTATATCCGCGGGCGCTGCAGATAAATAAAAAATATATTATGATTATCGCAGATGGATGAAGCGGGACTTGGCAGTTGACCAGCGAAAAAGCAGAGAGTGGGCTTTGCAAGATGGGAAGATGAGACGTCCAAAATAATGGATGACGTGCAAGAGTAGCCTACTGTTCAAAGTTTTGGTTGGAGGATCTGCAGGTCGGGTAATAAAAAAAAGAAATTATGATTATTTAAAAATACATTATGATTAATTGCGGGAGGGTTGCAGGTGGATTTAGCGGGACATGGCAGTTGACCAGCGAAAAAGCAGAGTGGGCTTTGCAGAATGGGAAGATGAGACGCCCAAAATAATGGATGAAGAGCAAGAGTACTGTTCAAACTTTCAGTTAGTGGTCATCAGAGGAAAATCTGCTATCGTTCTAGGAGAAGCAAGATCGCTTATTTCCATGACTGCAGCGCCTTGCGAGGAGAATCTTGTTCATTCTTACAACAAGCGAAGCGAACGCTCATTCATCGAAGCTGGGTGCGTTTTGGAGGCGAGGTGGAATCGCCCGTATTTAGGCACATTAGATGCTGTTCTGTTTTTGCATAGTGCAAAGAAAAAGGCCAAGTAAACACAACATCGCTGCTGTTTAGGCTGAAGTGGCACCCTTTTTGTTATCCTGTATCTGTAAAAGCTAAAACGTCTTATTTTTACTTTCTGTATTTGAAAATGAAGAACATGTTGTCTAAAGATAAACTTTTGTTTTTAAATCTAAATATTCATTTTAAGACGTTTACGATCAACGTATTATTTTACTATCAGAGATGCTGATTAGCTCACGGAATCTGCTGTTAATATCCTCAGTGACCTATCATCATGCCTCAAACAAAGAATTCGAATTATTAGTGATGATCGGGCACGGGTCGGGTGCAGACACATTTGGCAAGGCAAGGCAAGTTTATTTATATAGCACATTTCATACACAGTGGCAATTCAAAGTGCTTTACATAAACAGGAATAAAAGAGACAAGTGTAAGAAATTTAATTTAAAAAATAAGAATTATAAAAAAAAGAATGAAAAATAGATAAAACAGATACAAACGTGTTAAAATAGGTTAAAAAGAAAAGAAAAATATAGTAGTGCGATCTGTCGGACGCAGCACAGTGCTCATTCACACAGGCACAGCTAAACAGATGTGTTTCCTGTCTTGATTTGAACATGCCTAATGTTGGAGCACATCTGATCATTTCTGGAAGCTGATTCCAGCAGCAGGGGGCGCTGTTAGTTGTTAAAGGCAGATTCACCCTGCTTTGACTGAACTCTTAGAACTTCTAGTTTATATGATCCTAAAGATCTGAGAGATCTGTTTGTATTCTGTTTGTATTATCTGGTTTGTATTCAGCGAGCATATCTGTAATGTATTGATTTCCTAGGCCATTTAGTGATTTATAGACCAGTAATATCTGTACTCTACACTGGGAGCTCTACACTGGGAGCCAGTGTAAAGACCTGAGTACAGATGTGATGTGCTCTGACTTCCTGGTTCTAGTCAGAATCCTGGCCGCAGCGTTTTGGATGAGCTGCAACTGTCTGACTGTCTTTTTGGGAAAAATCCAAATACCAGATAAAACTATATGTGCGGGCGGATGGCGAGTGGATGATTAGTATGAAGCCGTGGATTCGGGTGTCATGTCAGCTGATCTCTACTACAGAGGCAAGAAAGTGTGTCCTACGGGTGGTTTCTGGGGAAGGGTAAAAAAAATGAGTCATCTTGTTAACAAAAGTTCGGTGGGAAGTGAGTGGGACCATCCACTCACCTGTGTAAAGTACACCCAGAACTTGGAGAGGAAGAGTAGTAGTAGTGTATTTGTAGTTGTGCTCTGGTCCTACTAATGGTTTGTCAAACCCACTCACCTGTTTGGAGCACACTCAGAATTGCACATTGTTTTAGAAGAGAGAGTGTGTACTTCACGAAAAGATTTACATTCTAAGGCAAACGTTTGAAATTAACAATTGAATATTTTACAATTTTTCATTAATATATTGTTTGTGATATAAATTTGAGTCAAATTTGTTTCTCAAATTTCGTAGATTTGTATTTATTTATTAATTATATTTACAATGCTGAGGTGAGGCCATACAAGAAGATCAAACAAACGTATCTGCCTCCAGTATGTTAAAAACACGGAAGGGTGTATATGTGTGTGTAGGGTGTAAGGTTGAAGGGGTAGAGAGACTGAACAACAAACACCTCTGGCGAAGCGAAGGAGAGAGTTAGTGTGGCGTGCATGCAATCCATCTGGGGAATGGCGGAGCTTTAAAAGACGGCGTTCAGTGGCTGAGAGCGTTCCTGGGCTTCAGGCTGCCTCCATCCTGTTTATGATTTCACAAGCATGGAACTCATTACACATCCTCTATGCGCTCTGATCCATGCTCAGTGCTCCAAAACTCTGCTAGAATCCCCGGAAAGAAGGCAATTTGTTTTCCACACAGGGACGGGAGGGTGTTGCTTCCTCTTTCCGTTTACACTCGGCGAACACGCTAAAAAGTACCTGACATCATCGCAATCACAGCCGCAGAAATTTTGATCAGTCTTAAACGCTCGGCGATGATTGTCGAAAAGCATCAGAGGGATTAGAAGTCCAAAAAAAAAAAAAAAAACTGATGATCTTTAATCTGGGTGCATTCAATTTAATGCTGCGGTGAAATGAAATATTTAAATGTCTACGCATTGGAGTTTAAAAAAGCAAAAAAATGACTCATCAAGGAAAAAGATGAGCATCTTCTAAGCAAGGGTTCTCATTTAGCATTTTCAAAAGCACATTTCTTATCTCCCCAGCACATGTGAGCTTTATTTATTTATTTTTTTTCCAAAATCACGCTCTCAAAAAATTAATTTGGCAGGGATGTAAAGCATGCTTTGGTGATGTCTGCTCACTGAATCTTTAAAAAACATGATACACAGTGGCGGCGGCACGGTAGCTCAGTGGTTATCACTGTTGCCTCACAGCAAGAAGGTCACTGGTTCGAGTCCTGGCTTGGTCAGTTGGCGTTTCTATGTGGAGTCAACATGTTCTCCCCGTGTTAGCGTGGGTTTCCGCCGGGTGCTCTGGTTTCCATCACAGTCCAAACACATGCGGTAAAGGTGAATTGAATAAACTAAATTGGCTGTAGTGTGAATGTGAAAGTGTATGGGTGTTTCCCAGTACTGGGTTGTGACTAGAAGGACATCCGTTGCATAAAACATATTTTGCAATAGTTGGCAGTTCATTCTACTAAGCTGAAAAGAAAATAAATGAAACACAGTCTTAGTTTGACTTTTCATTCATTCATTTTCTTTTCGGCTTAGTCCCTTTATTAATCTGGGGTCGCCACAGCGGAATGAACCGCTAACTTATCCAGCAAGTTTTTACGCAGCGGATGCCCCTCCAGCCGCAACCCATCTCTGGGAAACATCCACACACACATTCACACTCATACAGCATGGACAATTTAGCCTACCCAATTCACCTTTGTCTTTGGACTGTGGGGGAAACCGGAGCACCCGGAGGAAACCTACGCGAAGGCAGGGAGAACATGCAAACTCCACACAGAAACGCCAACTGAGCCGAGGTTCGAACCAGCGACCCAGCGACCTTCCTGCTGTGAGGCAACAGCACTACCTACTGCGCCACTGCCTCACCCTCAGACTGTTTTTATGAAGTGTAATTAAATAAAATAAATTGAGTATATTTTGGTCATTAGAGACTGGCTATATTCACACACTGTTGCGACACAACTGTGTTTAAACTTTTTATTAAGTGTGATTTTTGCATAATAGGTCCTCTTTAAATACATTTAATGTTAGTACAGTTCTAATGTGGATCAGAAGAACAAAAACCCACCAATGTGAGTAACCTATGGAAATTAAGAGCAAACAATATATGTTATTTAAAAAAATATTGTAAATCAAAGCATTGTTTTACTAAAATGATGTGTAATATGGATGATTTTGGGCAGTCAAATAACAATAATAATAATAATAATAATAATAATAATACAATTTGTCACATATATTTAAATTTAATATATAATAATTTGAAAACCTACATACACAAGGACCCTTTAGCAAGTTCAGTAACAATTATGCGTTGATTATTATTGCTCCATGACTAATATATAACATAAAAAATGATGGAACATTTTCAGAATCAATCAATCAATCAATCAATCAATCAGTCAGTCTGTCTGTCCGTCTATCTATTCAGCATTCAGTTCAACTGCACTTTTACTCCTTACCAGTAGATGGAGCACACAAGTTTCTTTGTGAAAGGAGAAATTAAAATGTCCCTGCAGTGAGAAGCTTGAGATACTTTGGCATTGTTTGAAAAAAAGAGGAAGGGAGTAAGCTTTTTGTGCTTATATTTCTCTTTCTCTTTGCCACTTTTTCTCTTCATTGACCTGTGAAAAGAAAGTCATTGTATAACCCATAAAAACAAATGCAGCCAGGCCTGTATCAGCAGTCCACATAACTGTATTGCTTACATTCGAGGGAGGGGGGGAAATGATGCGATGTGTTTTTCAGCAAAAGCGATGCTGGGAATGATCCCGACTGCTGACAATGCAGTGATGGAGGCTTTCAGCGCCCTGATCAGTAACTCTAGCTGGATTTCACAAAATACACCAAGCTGCGTTTCAGCAAAGTTGGATAGGCTGCGGGAAAAAATATTAGATACAAAATAATAAAAGGGCTCTCTTGCATTTAATAAGTGGGGTTGGCATTCTGTAAGGACTTTAATCATTTACAAAACACTGATTTTAAATGCCACCTGCTTCAGTCTGTAGCGCTTACTTAATAAACCCACTCACACACTCGCATTGCAGCTGCAACGCTGTTGTACAGTTGTGTTTACAATCCTGTGGATTAAGCACTACTTCAGTACTGACTGAGCTTGGAATGCTGTTGGTCAATTTGTGTTTGTTAAACAGAAAATTGTATTTAATCTTTTTTTTTTTTTTTTTTTGTCGCCATGAAAAGGAAATCCTTTTTTTCCCCCCAACCCAGGCTCATTATGGATACACACCCCTGTATACAGTCCTTTTCTGGACAGCATGAAATAAGTCCCCGAAGGTACGTTTTTTTGCAGTTTTTGTTTTCAAGATTCCACCAGAGACCGCTGGGCATACATTTTCAGATATGAAATTTCTCTCATTCGTTTCTTCTTTTTTTCACATAAATCCACCTGAGGCTGCTGTCGACTGACTGACTGACCGACTGACCAACCGAATGACTGAAACCCAAATGATCATGTTTTTAAAAATCCCGGCTGACCTGCCCACCACCTTGCCTAAACCCAACCGATAGTGTTTTCAAAAGCAATCCAAATAAAAAGAAATGCCCTCGTGGTTGTCTAATTTTTACCAATTTTTCACATTTCACGTTTTTCTACCTTAATCTTTCATGGTGTAGATTCAACAAGATACTGGAACTATTCTGGAAAGATTTTGGTCCATATTGACATGATAGCATCATGCAGTTCATCGTAGTTCATCGTGCTACAGATTTGTCAGCTGCACATCCAAGATGCGAATCTCCCATTCCACCACATCCCAAAGGTGCTCTATTGGATTGAGCTCTGGTGACTGTGGAGGCCATTTGAGTACAGTGAACTCATTGTCATGTTCAAGAAACCAGTCTGAGATGCGCTTTATGATATGGCGCATTATCCTGCTGGAAGTAGCCATCAGAAGATGAGTACACTGTGGTCATAAAGGGGTGGACATGGTTAGCAACAATACTCAGGTGGGCTGTGGCGTTGGCATGATGCTCAATTGGTACTGATGGTCCCAAAGTGGGCCAAGAAAATATCCCCCACACCATTACACCACCAACACCAGCCTGAACTGTTGATACAAGGCAGGATGGTTCCATGCTTTCATGTTGTTGATGCCAATTTTTGACCCTTCCATCTGAATGTTGCAGCAGAAATTGAGACTCATCAGACCAGGCGACATTTTTCTAATCTTCTATTGTCTAACTTTGGTGAGCCTGTGGAATTGTAGCCTCAGTTTTCTGTTCTTAGCTGACAGGAGTGGCACCCAATGTGGTTTTCTACTATTGTAGCCCATCCGCCTCAAGGTTGGACATGTTGTGCGTTCAGAGATGCTCTTCTGCATACCTCAGTTGTAATAAGTAATTATTTAAGTTACTGTTGCTTTTCTATCAGCTCAAACCAGTCTGGCCATTCTCCTCTGTCCCTAACAAGGCATTTTCATTCACAGAACTGATGCTATTAAGTCAATATGGACCAAAATCTCTGAGGAATATTCCCAGTACCTTATTAAATCTATGACGCGAAGGATTAAGACAGCTCTGAAGACAAAATGGTGTTCAACCCGATACTAGTAAGGTGTACCTAAAAAAGTGGACGGTGTGTGTAGGTTATTATCAAGTGACACATATACATTTTGCTATGCCATGGTGTCAATAATCAATCGGCAACAGTCAATAATGCACACAAATATGCTGTGAAATGATGTATGCATATTTTATACCATGGCATTCCTATATTATTCCAAGATTGTATCCTCACAACACCAAGCTGAGTTGAGCTTTGTAGATTATTTTCTGTTGTTCAGGGCATTTCAGCCATATCTGATTTCGCGGCATATTGTAATGCAGGGCAGACAGCTTCATAATAACTGATATCATATGAATCTCGGTCTGTCTAGTCAAATTTGATCTGATACAAATTAGAACCTCTTGTCATGCCGGAGGGAATAAAATCAGATACTCTGAAAGCAGAGTGGGGTTTACATGTGCATCTTTTGATAGAATACACTGCAAGACAATACTCTCCCAGCTCTCGAGGTCAAGCACACACATTATGGAAGCAATCTTTCTAGTCCAGATGATGGAAATGTGTGAAACTTAATGTCTCATCACAGTTACATTTTTATATGATGTAAAGTCAATTGGCACTTAAAGAGTCTTTTTATCACCTTATTATGCCAGTTCTTTCCAAAAAGCTCTGCAACATTTTAAACGTTGATGGAGCTGTAATGTTTTGACTTCACTCCAAGGATTTCATATTAATGGCAACATTCTGAAGACTGCAGTAAGACAAAAGGATCAAATTAGGGAAAGATACTAGTCAGAAAGATGGGAAAGGAAGAAGGAAAAATTCATGATAAAGGAGGAATTTAGGGAAAGACGGAGATTAAAAGATGCTGAAAGATAGGTGTAAGGAAGATGAGATGAAGGAAAGTGAAAGGAAGTTTGGAGGAAAAGAAGGACGTTGAAAGAAAAGATGTCAGGATGTATGAAAGGAAGGTTTAGAACAGTAAAATATCGGTCAGATACATTGTTAGTCATTTGGAGAATTTTTTTATTCATTATTTGAAAGTAAATACTGAAAAAGAAATGTTGTATATTGTGAAGATGAAAGGGAAGAGGGAAAGAATGAAGGAAGGAATGAAGGTGGGAGGCAAGGACATAGGGAAGAAATGAAGGAAGGAAGGGTAAGGAAATAGGAAAGGAAAAACGGAATGAAAGTAGGAAAGACAGTGGGAAATAAAGAGAAAAGAAAGAAAGAAAGAAAGAAAGAAAGAAAGAGGGTTGGAACAAAAAAGGGGGAGAGGATGGAAAGAAAGAGGGAAGGAATGAATAAGGGAAAGGAAATAGTGAGGGAAGGAAGGAATGAATGAAGGAAAGAGGGAAATAAGGAAGGAAATAAGAAAAGAGGGAAGGAAAGAAACAAAGAAACAGAAAGAGGGACGAAGGATGGATGGAGGGAAGGAAATTAAGATTTAGAAGGAAGGAAGAAAGAAAGAAAGAAAGAAAGAAAGAAAGAGAAAAAGATGGAAGGAAGGAAAGAGGGAAGAAAGAATGAAAGAATGAATGAATGAATGAATGAATGAATGAATGAATGAATGAATGAAGGAAGGAAGGAAGGAAGGAAGGAAGGAAGGAAGGAAGGAAAGAAGGAAGGAGGGAAGAAAGGAAGAAATGAATAAGAGAAGGAAAGAAGGAGAAAATATAGGAAGGAAGGAAGGAAGGAAGGAAGGAGGAAAAGAAAATGAAAGAAAGAGGGAGGGAAAATGAGGACAGGAAGGAAAGAGAAGCAAGGAAGGAAAAGGGATGGAAGGCAGGAAAGAAACAGTGAAGGAATGGATAAGGGGAAGGAAGGAAATAGTGAGGGAACGAAGAAAGAAATGAAGAAGGAAGGGAAAGAAGGAAGCAAATAAGAAAAGAGGGAAGGAAGGTAAGAAACAAAGAAACAGAAAGAGGGTGGAAAGAAAGAAGGAAGGATGGAGGGAAAGAAAGAAAGAAAGAAAGAAATAAAGAAAGAAAGAAAGATAGAAAGAAAGAAAGAAAGAAAGAAAGAAAGAAAGAAAGAAAGAAAGAAAGAAAGAAAGAAAGAAAATATACTGTATTGAAGGAAAACAGTACTGAAAGGCACGGTGAAAAAAAGAACATTAAATGTAGCTGTGAGGAACACTGGGGAATGGATGGATGTACATTACAAAGGAAGAAATGATGGGTGGGAGAATGGAAATAACTATATAAAAATGTAAATAATCATTCTGGAAATAGGTTATGAAAGATCAATGGAACACCTCATGAAAAATCACAAAGATGGATGGGAGGAATAACAAGTGAATTAAGGAAAGGGCATAACAAAGATGGACAATCAAATTACAAAGGGAAAGAAGGGAGGGAAGTACTCGACTTACTCATACAGTACAGTGCACCCTGCTTGTTTTTTGAACTCAAAATTGGCCTTAAAACTCCTCCTCGCCTCACTGCTATAAAAGATCCACTGCAGTTCCGGCCGATGGCTTTCATGACAGCTCTTCCTGTCTTGTCATTGTCAGGGGACAAAAAAGGCAAAGTGCTGGTGATCGTGACTCCCTGTTTTAATTATCCCTCCCTTGAGCACTTCTTTACATGACACAACTGGCAGAGTAAACAGCTAGCTGTCAACACAGAGTAAAATATTAGCATGACTTGCTTGAAGCTACTGTTTCATTCTCCCCACATGGGTAACCATGATAAATGCAACCATTAGGACGTTAATAGAACGTTCTGAACGCTTTCCATCTCCATAAGATAATTGACCTGGTCCGCAATGCAAAGGTCAGACAGAATCGATGCATGAATGCATTATTAATCAGAGCCTTCGGTTTGTTTAAAAAGGATCAAATGACCTTTATGCAACATCAAATTGATCATCACAGTAGGAGCTGCCCCTACGAGAATAAATGGACCTCAAAGTACAGTATGAACCCTGCTGGATAAATGATCACTGACGGCCTCTGACCTCCAAACATTAAACTACAGAGTAACCAGAATCTCACCAGAGTGGAAATTTAGCAGTTTAGCAGATGTCCAGCGTTGGGCGATGTCTACGTTGAGCTAAATCACATGTGTCTAATCTTGATCATGGAGAGTCGAATGCAGGAGTTTTTAATCTTGCTCCCGAAGGGTCAACAGCCCTGCTTCTGAAGACTCGAGGTTTAATTTTGCAGATGTCCCCAGGTGAGTGTATTTTGTTGATCCTGGAACATAGTTCCTGTCCAAACTTTTCATCCAAACCTATTCCTTACCCCTAAAGCCTGGTTTATACTTCTGCGTCAAGTGATCGGCGTGACCCACGTGCAACGTGTGTAGCTGTGCGTTCATATTTCTGCACGCTGTTTCTATTGCTCTGCAATAACACTTTCGAAGTGCTAGTTGGCAGTGAGGTGTTTATGTTCCTCTGTGTCAAGTTTCTTCAAGGTACAAGAGGTTCCAACTCGTTCATTTTGAGGCAGGAACTGGCAGACGTGTAACAACTTTAATAAGTTGTAATAAGGTAAACATAAAACAAAACTTTTCATCTGGGGTCCGTTCTTCGTACCTCCTTTAAATGATCAAAGATGATTTGGCAGATCCTGGATCTTTTAATCTTGATAACTGATCTCTGGCTAATTTGGTTCCTCAAACAAGTTCCTGAATCAGATTAAAATGTCTAGATCAGGGGTGCTCAATCCTGTTCCTGGAGATCTACCTTCCTGTACAGTTTAGCTCCTACCCTGATCAAACCCACCTGAACCAATTAATTAGGACCTGAAATCCACTTGATAATTACAGACAGGTGTGTTTGATAAGGGTTGCAACTGAAATCTGCAGGAAGGTAGATCTCCAGGAACAGGACTGGCCACCCCTGGTCTAGATGAACTGATCTAAGATCGCTGTATGTGTTGTGTTGAACTGATCTATCGATCCTCGAGTTCTTGATCAGCAATCCAACGATTGGCTGATGGCACAACAAGTTATCAAGTGCTGTTCAGTTCCTATTTAATTGGTTTAGGTGTGTTTGATCGGGGTTGGAGCTGGACTTTGCAGGAAGGTAGATCTCCATGAACAGGGTTGAGCAGCCCTGTCCTAAACACATTAGCAATGGCGGCTGTGAGAGAATCAGTTTCATATGAGACAGTCTTCTCCAGTGAGTACCACCACTACCGTGTGCCATATTTGCTGTTGGTAGACCCTGAATGGAACAATGTTCAGAACTTTTTCAGATGTGACATGATGTGTTTGTGTTTATTCTCCGGTGTGTAATGCAGAGTCTCTAAAATCTCTCAGTGAGCAGTATTCCAGATGCAAACACATCTGTTCCAGCTCTGCTACTCAATCCTCCAGTTAGTTCATGTTGCTGACCTAGTGTTGTGCTGAGTTTTTTTTCTCCTGTCTGACTTGGCTTTTATAATGGATATGAAGCACTGGTTGGATACGAAGCACGTCAAAGAAGGCAGAGTTCCTGAACACATACACCAATTGCATAATTGTTATGGACCGGAGGTAGCTCAAAGATGTTTAGGACTAAAAAGAACTTCCCAAAAAGGTTTGCTTTGGTAAACTGCCAAAAGAACTCAAAAAGAAGTATATGTTGACCTAAATTTATTTGAAATGATGTCATTTAAATTATTCTCTGATCTCGTTTGAAGAGTACCTGGGCTTTTATACTTTCCAGCTCTTCACCATTCTATAGTATTCTACAGTCTTTGACCGTATATTGTAACACCACCTCTATGCATGCAAGATGTTACACTGAGGGAGTTCACAGAATTTTTATTTCACACATACTGAACTTAAAATAAACTTCACAAGCCTGTTTTTCCCAGCCTGATCTCACGAGAAAAACGTAAGTATTTTACGTTTTGTCAGTTTAGTGGCTAATTCGTACGAATTCGTACGAGTTCAGTCGTAAGAAAATGTACGATTTTAAAAAGGAGGTGTGGCACCCAACCCCACCCTAAGCCCCAACCATCATTGGGTGATGAGCAAATCATACTAAATTGTACGAATTAGATCGTACGAATTCATACGAATTAGCCACTAAATCAAAAAGTTACGAATTGCTGTGAGATTGCGTTGGTTTTTACAACAGTCATTGAAAGTAAACAGTCTGTGTAAATGATATAGATGGTTGGGTGAATGTTGCGTTGATGGATTTGAGTGCGATGCAATAATATCCACTTCTTCACACTGGGAAAACGATAGTACGATGAGGAATTTAAGAGTCACTGACCGTCATTCCAAGTGTACACATATAGTTCACTCGCCAATGATGAGCATAAAGATAGGGATGGTTGACGTGAATCTGACGTTTCGACACAGTGTAGAGATCCCGAAGCGCAAGTGTTTCGAAACACTGCACCGAAGCATGATCCGAAGCACCCAAGTCACGTGACTAAAGTGTTTTTAGAAAAAACTGGTCATGTGACTAAAGCATGGATCAGCTTAAAAGCGTTTCGAGACCTGGCGAACCTTCATTTGGCTGCCAAGGTCAAAGAAAATCCTGTTTCATATGGCCTAGTGGACTGTGCGTCTACACGCTGATACTGTGCTTCGATTGACGTTTTGGGTTCGAATCCCGACTTGTACAAATACTCTGAAATCATGGTTTCATGTATTTTAACCATGTTTCTGTTTTGTGTAGCCTAAATAGGATACAGCTGCAGTTACGCCATCAATATAGCATCATTTTTGTAACACTGTAAAACTATAATTAATAATTTTACAGTACTGTGATAGTTGGGTTTAGGGTTTGGGTAGACATTAATAAAATACAATAAATGGGAAATTTAATGAATAATATAAATCATTCTTGATAATTTCAGGCCACAGTTTCTGATCTAGCAACAACCCTGTTTTAAGACCAAAACAAGACATATTTATTCACAAATTGTTTATTCGGATATCAGACCAATGTTGAAACAAAACGATGCAAGAGCAAAGCATTAACAACTGTTATTAAAGCATTTCAAAACAACAAATCAGCCTCGATTCGACCTTTACCCGCATGGTATTCAAACACCTTAACCACTCCACTATATCACCTGAAGATTTGAGCCTACAAAGTGGGGTTTAATGCCTCATTTGCTCAACAGTTCTAGGCTGAAGCTGTTTCAGTGCAATACATAATACTGTAGAGTGGGGTTTCGAAGCTTCAACACATTTGCTTCGACTGTTTCAGTGTTTCACGAAGCCTCGCTTTGCCCACCACTACATAAAGAATGTTGAAACCAAATCATTGAAGTCCATTGAAAGCACCAACAAACACCTCATCTGGAAATCTCTACAGGTATAACAGGTCCTGTATTTGAGCAGCAACAATAATGTTCTCAAAACATTTAGAAGCGGAGTGGGTCGGTAGCCTAAGTTTACTAGTGATGTGACGTTGTGTGCTGAGGCTTCGAAGCATATATCAAAAAAACGATACATCTCGCAGTGAAGCAGTATACCGGAGCTTGATTCGTTTTGCCATCATCACGTGATCAGTGACGTCCGAAGCTTCATTTTCGCATATACCCACGAGACTGCTTCGAATTTTGATTCAAAGGTTTAAACACCCTTATAGTAAAGTGTTTAGCGAGAGATTAGGCGTTGATTACATACATTTGTACTGTTTCAAAGCACTGCACCAGTCCCACACACCAGTAATTAAACTAAAATACAATAGTAATTTTTAGTAAAAAGGTTTTGAACCATACTAAAGTGTATTAGTATATTTTTTACAACTCTCTTTAAAGAAAACCACCGCATATCGTAGTATTGTCTTTAACACAGACCATTTGGCGAGCGCATCTGTATAGTATCAATCTCATGGCGTCCTTCTAGAACACTCGCCTCCCATACAGGAATCGCTGGTTCGATCCCTGCTTGGAGCAAGACTAATTGTATTATGATAGACTTTTGATTACCTTGGATTTTACCACAGTCATCAGTTGTGTAATGTAATATATCTTGTGTAAAAACTACAGTAATTGAGTAATTTGTTTATATTGCTGTTGTTGTATTACTACATGAATGAGTTGGTCAGTTGTGAACATTTGACATTATGGCAACACAGTGCTTTCCCACACTTTAACCAGAAGAGGTCCTCATCGAGCTCTGATTTAGAAAGCTTCGAGTAACGAACCTTTTTCCGATACAATTGACTCGAGCGCTTCACTGGTTCAGAAAGCTTCATTTCACCATCACTAAAGTTTACCATGTGGTTCCCTCTACCAAACACGACTTACTTGCTCTATGGTGAGCTGGATTATATCCAGTACTCACTCCCCTCTAGTGCAACCTAGTGGCCTGTCGTAATACTGCAAACCTGCTTCTCACATCACAAGGAACTAAAACAACAATTAAAGCATGTAACATTTGTTCGTTACAATATAATTGGCCCAAATTTGAGGGGCATCACGGGCAGAATTGTTCCTGTAAACCTAGCATTACCTAACGTACCTGCCACCAAATCATACCACTGTGTTCACTGTCAGATTTTGGTAAAATTAAATTACGTTCGAATGTGTCAAATAGCCAACATTTGATTTCGTTAATGGTACCTTAAATTGGCGATTGGTATTGGAGGCGAATCCCTAAAGGTCAGTTTGCTGCTTCAAAACTCAAGTGCACACATAACACTATTGGAATGCAGTTGCTGCAGTGGTTGTTTGGGGGAACCTGTGGGTGTGAATAGCCACCTCAAGTTTTGTGAAACAGATTAAAGCTCGGCAGTACCCTAGCTGTCGTCCTTGACCTTTCCCTGCTGAAGAGTCACTCCTTCACACCTCGGCTGAAAGCAAATCTGGATTTAGGCATGAAATCTATAAGGCAGGTCAAATCCATAAGTCACTTCTATTGGAGAATTATTAAAGTCTTCCCACTGATACGCTTAATTTAAAATGTAGTTCTAGACGTTTACGCCACATCTCGCTGCCAGACTCTGAAGCAATGTTCCATTAAGAAATGATCCTTTCGCAAACCCAAGTGTGATATTTGACAAACATGGATATTTCGCCAAAAGCCTATTCCCGGATTCAACAGGTCTGAATGCATTATGCTCAACACATACATTCCGAGGGAGAGTCGGAAGTAGTTTGGCTGTCGGGCGTGTGTAAGCTGTATCTGAAAATCCCTTTCAATCTTTCATTTCAAAGCAAATCAGCCGCGGAAGCGCAAACAAGAGAATAACACAATAATGCAATGCATGGTGTTGTCTCAAACTAAAGGAGGAAATGGCTCAGAATCCCGGCCACCATCTGAAGATCAACCCGCATCCCACATCACACAGGCACAAAGCAACAAACGCTCCCCACTAGCTTTCTATCTGAATGAAAATCAGCCCTCTCCTTTTATTGCGAAGGCGCCCTCAGGGACATGTGAATGTTAGTGTTTTCATTTGAGTGCTTTCCTCCGTAGTTTTTTTTTTTTTTTTTTTTTGGGCCTGTTGCAACTGTCTCCTATACATGATTCCAAATCGCAGTAAGCATGTTGAATGTTAATTCCGGGATGCTGAATAATTATAATAAAAGATTCCATGCTATTCCTAAGACACTAATTAAATGAGAATTTTTTTAGATTGACTTTCTGAGCTGCTTTGTGCAAACAGTTTGTTTTCCAGCTTCCACTGAAGTACAAGATGCTTTTGGGAATATTCTTAAACAACATGGGCTCATACTGAAAACGTAGACCTATATACATTTTTGGAGATTGTGAATTATGTAGGCAGAAGTAAACATGGCTGCATTTCGTCTTTAAAACGAACGCTGTGGGGTGGTGTGACTTTGTTCCTTTTCGTGCTTACCAGCTGATCGCTTTTCTCCATATGGACGGCTTTCCCGCTGTTAGCAGTTTGTCCCGTTGCTTTCCATGTACATCGCTGAACTTGAGACGAGGAAAGTAGATGACAAGTATGATGAAGTCTGTCAAAGAACAGTTTCAGAAAGTGGGTAAGACAAAAACAGAAGCCAAAAACATGAAAATAAATTCAAGAGTTCACAATTAGCTGCTAATTGATTATAAAGCATGTTTGATATGCTGTCTTGGGAGAGAGCCCTGAGCTTATAAGATCCTCGAGCCCGGGGCTCCCTCCCATTTGCAGGGCGAGAGGGAAGTTTGAGCTCAGGTAGATCTCGTGAACTCCCCTGCTGTAGTAACTAATAAACAGATAGTGATTGCTCTTAAGAGATAACTACTTATTAGGAGCATGTCTATGGTGTATTGGATTATTCAATTAACTTAAATTGCAAACTCCGCACAGAAACGTCAGCTGGCTTGGTAAGGACTAGAACCAGTGATGTTCTTGTTGTGAGGCAACAGTGCTAACCACTGGGCCACCGTTCCACCCATCTAGCAAAGGAGGGCAATAGGGGTGGAAGAGGGGATTCTTCAAATTGAAGAAGGCTGTCATATGGAACTTAGGGTATTTATAGTGGCTTAGGAATCGTCTGATTGGTGAATCATAAATTGAATAATGCGGGACCAGACGCAAGCAATCATAAGCACATGATCCTCTCGAAATTAGTTTATAAATAAACTTCACCAAGTGCATAACAGGGTGAGAATTTAGTAAAACACGGTAAAAATCAGACGATCTTTTCTTTTTCTGAATTGCTGTCTATTGGGTTTAGGCAACAGGGTGGGCGGATCAATCAGTGACATAGCAGCCTCTAATGGATTTGCGAAAAGAAAAACACTAAAAAAACATACTTCCTGGGTCGTTTTTTCATACTTAATTTGGCACTCTCCAGATATGTATATAGGTTTCAGGTATATAGGTATATTTTATAAATGTACATGTATTTCAGAATGAACCTGGGTTATTCTTAAACCATCGGATTTGCATGGAGTTCATGGAGCTCAAGTGCATTTGAATCAAAGCATTCCCAAACCTAAGGCTACCTTTTCACGATAATTATGTATTCCAAAATGCAGTTTTTTTTTTCTTCCTAGCATTTTAACACAAAGATTCAAATTACACATTTTTTAAAGCTATTTATATTTAGGCATCTGTGAAAATGACCGAAACACTGTATTACCAACGTCATATGAGTTCAGTCGTACGTAAATGTACAATTTTTAAAAGAAGGCATGGCACCAAACCCCACACCTAAACCCACCCGTCATTGATGGATTAGCAAATCGTACTAAATTGTATGAATGAGATTGTTCGATTTCATATGAATTAGTTACTAAATCATAATGTTTTGAATTGCAGTGCGATATTGTTGGTTTAACTGGAAATTATAAGGAAAATTATATATTTTTAGTTATTTTATTATTGATGCTAATGGTCTAATCTAATTCACTGATTTATGCTAAGCTAAGCTAAAAGTGCTCCTGTTAGACCTGGAAATCGGCTGAATAGATTAAAATATTGTAAAATCTCAACTGTTTAACTGTATGATTTATACAGATATACTTAGCTTAGCTAAAAGTGCTCCTGCCAGACCCGGAGACTGGCTGAATGGATTAAAAAATGCTAAAAACTCAACTGTTTAACTATCTCATGGAAATGTAACTATTTTGCATTTGTGTCCGTTTAGTGGTTAATTTGTACAAATTCATATGAGTTCAGTTATATTAAAATGTATGATTTTTAAAATAAGACGTGGCACAAAATCCCACACCTAAACCCAACCATCTTTGAGAGATGAGCAAATCGAACTAAATTGTATGAATGAGATCGTAAGATTTCATACGAATTAACTGCTAAATCTAAACGTTACAAATTGCAGTGAGATAGTTTTGGTTTAACAAGTCTTTAATAGGAATTTATATATATATATATATATATATTAATATATATATATTTATATATATTATATATTATTATTAATTATTATTATTTTTTTATTAGATTTTTTTTTTGATGGTAATGGTCTTGATTCAATGATCTGATTCAATGATTTATGCTAAGATAAGCTAAAAGTGCTCCTGCCAGACCTGGAGATCAGCGGAATGGATTCAAATATGGATAAACTGACTTGTTTAACTGACTTGTAACTGTTTAACTGACTTGAGTTTTCCCTTTAAACTACATGCTTATAAGCATTGAGCTTTTTTCAAATACACAGATTAACTGCATTTGTATTATAACGATTTTGATAAGTACAAAACTACCCAAAGGAGAAAAAAAAAATCAATAGATAAATACATTATACATCAGTCGTCTATAGAGTGACTTTGCAGTCAATTGTATTTCCATTATGAGGGTGGTTTGCCACTAGACAGGCCGGTCACCACACTACACAGAGAAAAATATTCCAGAAACATACGCATTACTGATGGATAAATCTCTTTGATGTATGGCTGGAACTCTCCCCTGACCTGCTTTAGTTTTCACATTTTTGAAGGATTCTGAATTTATCCCTTCAGCGCACAATTGCTGAAGCCAGCTAATGAAAAATGTGCTTAAGGTTCAGCGGCGGCGCCAGGTGGAGTAGATATAAACCAGCATGCGCGCATGTCCGGCACCTATTTATGGAAAACAAATGAGTTTGACTGTGTCATCCAGCCAAATTATACAGTTGAAGTCAGAATTATTAGCCCTGCTGAATTATTAGCCCGCCTTGTATTTTTCCTAAATTTTTCTTGTATATTTCTGTGTAATGGAAAAAGATGTTTTTAACACTTATAAACATAATAGTTTTAATAACTCTTTTCTAATAACTGATTTCTTTTATCTTTGCCATGTTGACAATACACTACCCGACAAAAGTCTTGTCGCCTATGCAAGTTTTAAGAACAACAATAACTTGACTTCTAGTTGATTATATGGTATCAGAAGTGGCTCATATGAAAGGCAAAGGCCTCTAGATTACGCTTATTTTACCAAAATAAAATATGATCATGCCTTGATTTTTAATTATTTTATTAGGACAGTAAGATCTGACTTTGCTTAGACAAAAGTCTTGTCACTTAACAGAAATAATGAACAATATAGAATATAAAGTCATGCTGCAGTGGAACAAGAATCAATATTGTGTCTGACTCCATCATGAGCTTCTCCAACATATCTGCAATAACTCAAATAACTTATTAATAAAGTCATCTGGAATGGCAAAGAAAGCGTTCTTGCAGGACACCCAGAGTTCATCAAGATTCTTTAAATACATTTTCAATGCCTCCTCCTTCATCTTACCCCAGACATGCTCAATAATGTTTATGTCTGGTGGCTGGGCTGGCCAATCCTTGAGAACTTTGGCCTTCTTTTCTTTCAGGAAATTAAATGTGGAGTCGAAAGTATGAGAAGAAGCGCTATCCTGCTGAAGAATTTGCCCTCTCCTGTTGTTTGTAATGTAATGGGCAGCACAAATGTCTTGATACAGTACCTCAGGCTGGTGATGTTGACATCAGATGTTGCCACAGAACTCTCGCACGCCCCCATACTGAATGTAACCCCAAACCATGCTTTTTCCTTCACTAAACTTGACAGATTTTTATGAGAATGTGGTTTCCAATAAATCTTCTGCAGTATTTGTGATGATTGAAGTGTAGTTCAACAGATGTTAGAAATAAATATTAATATAGTGTTATACATTTAATAAATGTAAAAAATATTGTTATAACATGTAAAGAAGTTTACAAACTTGGTATTGTTTCCTTCATTCTAATTAATAATTTATTCATAATTTTCTTTTTAGCATAGTTCATTTATTAACCGGCCGAATGAACCACCAATTTATCCAGCATATGTTTTACGCAGCGGAGGCCCTTCCAGCCACAACCCAACACTGGGAAACACCCATACTCTCTCACTTTCACACACATACTTGTAGATGATCATTTGGAAAAGTGGCAGAAACTACACTCCAATCATCACAAATACTGCAGAAGACCTATTGGAACCCACAATCTCATAAAAATCAGTCAAGTTTAGTGAAGTAAAAATCATGGTTTGGGGTTATTATTTGTTGGTCATGCTACTGAGATTGACGACAAGACTTTTGTCAGGTTGTGTAAGTAATATATTACTAAATATGAACTAAAGATACTAGTATACAGCTTAAAGTGACATTTAAAGACTTAAATAGGTGAATTAGGCAAGTTAGGGTAATTAGGCAAGCCATTGTATAACAGTGGTTTGTTCTGTAGACAATTGAAAACAATTATTGCTTAAGAAGGCTAATAAAATTGACCTTATATTGTTTTTAAAAAAATAAATAAAAACTGCTATTATTCTAACCAAAATAAAACAAATAAGACTTTCTCCAGAAGGGAAAAAAAAATGATATATATATATATATATATATATATATATATATATATATATATATATATATATATATATATATATATATATATATATATATATAAATATACAGTTGAAGTCAGAATTATTAGCCCCCTTTTGATTTTTTTTTCTTCTCTAAATATTTCCCAAATGATTTTTAACAGAGCAAGGAAAATTTCACAGTATGTCTGATAATATTTTTTCTTCTGGAAAAAGTCTTATTTGTTTTATTTCGGCTAGAATAAAAGCAGTTATTAATTTTTTTTAAAAACATTTTTTGGACAATATTATTAGCCCCTTTAAGCTATTTTTTTTCTTGATAATCTACAGAACAAACCATCGTTATACAATAACTTGCCTAATTACCCTAACCTGCCTAGTTCACCTGATTAACCTAGTTAAGCCTTTAAATGTCACTTTAAGCTGTATAGAAGTGTCTTGAAAAATATCAAGCAAAATATTATTTACTGTCATCATGGCAAAGATTAAAAAAATCAGTTTTTAGAAATAAGTTTTTAAAACTATTATGCTTAGAAATGTGCTAAAATAATCTTCCCTCTATTAAACAGAAATTGGGGAAAAAAATAAACAGGGGCGCTAATAATTCATGGGGGCTAATAATTCTGACTTCAACTGTATATATATATATATATATATATATATATATATATATATATATATATATATATATATATATATATATAGGGAATACTGTGAAAAACTCATTGGTCTGTTGAATATAATTTGGGCAATATTTGAAAAAGAAAACTAATCTTCACAGAAAGGCTAATAATTTGGACTTCAACTGTATGTATTTTCACGAAGTTCTCTTAAGGAGCCGCTCGAAGTGGAACAAACCGGAAATGCGCAGCCATCTGTGCACAAACCCAAAGGCTCCGGAGTGATAAATGAATCAGTGGTATAAGCCAGCTCCAGACCATATTCTCAGTCCTTACGTGCTTTAGATACATGAAATTAAACACACTTCTCCAGAGTCTCCCGAGGCCAAATCACAGACGATATTTTCAGAGTAAAAAGTGTATTTTTGTAGTCCTCGTGGCATGGCGATGCAGGATATCTGGAGGTGAGAGAACCAGCCTATACCTCATGCAGAGCAGCCTCTGACGGACAACTGCTGAAATGAAGGAATGCATGCAGGGAATTACAGCAAGCTCCACCGGAGGAATCAATGTTTAGTGGAGTCACACCTTGTTTTGAGCAATATCTCTCTTTTTCTTTCTCTCTCTCTCTCTCTCTCTCTCTCTCTCTCACACATTTCACATTGTTGGTGCTTTATTGGCATGACAAATACGTAACTATTGCCAAAGCAGTGTAGTGTTGCTGTGTACAAACAAGACATTGTATTAAGGGCTGTCGTGCAAACAAATTTGAATATAATACAGAGAAAACAGATATAAAGAAAATAAAATCAAAATAAAAATTTGATTAATAAAAATAAAAATAGCTTAATGGTAATATATAAAACAGGATAAAGGTAATGACAATAATATCAAAAGTAAGTCCACAAATAAAGAGTTCCAGTTGTGTGTTGGAGACAGTGGAGCGGGTCGTTGTGGGTTCCCCAGACGGTGGCAGGAGTGCACAAACTGAGCTGCTAACACACAGCAGCACACACATACTCTCTCTCTCTCTCTCTCTCTCTCTCTCTCTTAATTCAGTTCACATTTCAAGAGTTCACACTTAGCTGATGATTGATAATAAAGCTTGTTTGGCGTGCTGTCCCGGGTGAGAGCCCTGAGTTCATAAGATCCTTAAGCCCGGGGCTCTTTCCCATTTGCAAGGCGAGAGGGGAGTTTGAGCTTAGGTAGATCTCGAGAACTCCCCTGCTGTAGTAGCTAATGAACAGATAGTGATTGCTTTTAAGAGACAGCTACTTACTAGGAGCATGTCTATGGTGCTGATTTGAATTAGTCAATTAACTTAAGTTGCATGTTTTTGGATGGTGGGAGCAAACTGGGGAACCCGGGCAAACCCACGCAAGCATGGGGAGAACGAGTAAACTCCGCACAGAAACATCGACTGACTTGGTAAGGACTAGAACCAGTGACGTTCTTGCTGTGAGGCATGAGTGCTAAGCACTGGGCCACCATGCCACCCAGGAGGAGTAGGAGTGGAAGGGGGTGGAAGGGGGGATTCTTCAAAACTAAGACGGCTGTTATATGGAACTTAGGGTATTTATATTGGCTTAGGAATCATTTCAGTCATAATTTCATTATCATATCACAATGATCATTTTAATATCTGTGCAGTTTTTGGTACTCATTATGTAAATAAAAATAATTAGTTAAAACACTAATGACTCTTATTTGACTAAGCAAATAAAGACTAGTCAATCACTGGAGAAAAATATGAATATAGTGTTAAACATTTAATAAATGTAAAAAGATTTTTATAACATATTAAGAAGTATTATAGCCTATACACACTTGGTATTATTTCCTTTATTTAAATTATTAATTCATTCATAATTCTTGTTTCAGCTTATTGCATTTATTAATCAGCCGAATGAATAACCAATTTATCCAGCATATGTTTTACGCAGCGGATCCCCTTCCAGCCGCAACCCAACACTGGGAAACACCCACTGTATACTCTCTCACTTTCACACACATACACTAAGGACAATTTAGCTTATTTAATTCACCTATAAGTTGGTGGTTCATTCCGCTGTGGCGACCCCGGATTAGTAAAAGGACTAAGCCGAAAAGAATGAATGAATTTACCTGTACCGCATGTCTTTGGACTGTGAGGAAAACTGGAGCACCTGGAGGAAACCTATGCCAACACGGGGAGAACATGCAAACTCCATACAAAAATGCCAACTGACCCAGCTGGCCACTGGCCTACTGTGACCTTATTATCATTATTAGTAGTAGTAGTTGTATAATTATAATCATTATTATTGCTATAAAATAAATAAATATATCAATACAATAAATAAATGCATTTAAAATAAATAAATACATTTCTTAATTTATGAATAATATTAATAATTAATAATATGTTATTCTATAATAATAATAATAATAGTAATAAGTATAATAATACCAAAACTTATTATTATTATTATAATTATTATTATTATTAGTAGTAGTAGTAGTAGTACTACTATATTAAAACTATATTGTTGTTAACAATAATAATAATAATAATAATAATAATAATAATAATAATAATAATGATATTAACAATAATAATAATAATAATAATAATAATAATAATAATTAATAATTGTAATAATATATTATCATAATATATATATATATATATATATATATATATATATATATATATATATATATATATACATATACATGTAATACTAATAATACTAAGAATTGAAAAATAAAAAAGATTTATTATTAATAATGTTATTATTATTATTACTATTTTATTATTATTATTATTATTATTATTATTATATTAAAATTATATTGCTGTTAATAAAATATTATTAATAATACTAGTATTATAATTTATATATAATACTATACTACTAATACAAATAATAAAAGATAATCTTTATTATTGTTATTGTTATTATTATTATTATTATTATTATTATTATTATTATTTTATTATTACTTTTATTTTACTTTAAGTACTTTAAGTAATTAAGACACAAGAATTTATCAGAATAATAAATTCTCTACAGCTATTCAAACAATCTAAACTTGTCAGCATCAAAAAAAAAAGAGAGAAAAAATAAAAAGCTAAAAGAAAAGTTTTGGAATCACTGGAGTCATCATTATTTCATTTGAGTGTATACGATTTTGGCAGAAGTAATATTCATCTCTGCATGTCTAAAACTTTTTAATAAGGTAAAACTGACTCAGTGCATCTTTAATATCATCAGTTTTTTTTTTTATTCTCCTCTGCCTACACAGCTTTTGAGCACATGGACAGAAAAGTAATTTCAGAGGTGCGGAAAATCATTATATTTCGATTAACGTTTTGTATTGTAAAGCACAGATGAATCATACACAATAACATTACGTCAATGTAATAAGAAAGCAAATGAAGTTCTGTTTTTGAATATATAAGTGAAAACCATTAATACTTAATGTCCCTTTATTTGATGTTAAAAACAATTTGCATACAACAGAAAAAAGCAGGGTTTCACAACATTAACTGATGTTGTCCTAACACAAATCGATTAGGTTAAATTATGTTTCCTTCCCAAAAAAATCTCCATAACTGTGTTGTTTTAGCTTAGTAGTTTGAACAAGCAGCAAAAATACTTTTCAAGTGTACACTGTAGAGATTAATTAGTTGACTTAAAATAATGAATGAATCCATTGCCGTAAAATACTTAAGTACACAGTAAAAAAAAGTTGGGTTCCACACATTCGATTTGTGTTGGGACAACATGAAGTAATTAAAGAGCCCCTATTTTGCATTAAATAGGTCATATTTTAATTTTAGGGGTCTCCAACAACATGCTGATATGCGTGCAAGTTCAAAAAACAATTTTATTGTCTTATAATATGCATTTATTTTTACCTAATTATCCCAGCGACTCCCATATGATTTGTTAAGCGATTTAATTGTTCCCAAACCCCTTCTTAGCCCAAAGCTAATCTGCGCTGATTGTACTGATGACCCAGTCTGTTGTGATTGGTCGACTGCGTTCAGCGCGAGACAGACAGAAATGCCCACCACAGCTACAGTATGAAGTAGCACAGAGTAAGAGCCCAATACAGGAATGCAATAAAGCAATGCAGTTAAACACCAGCATATACTCTTCTCTTAACGCTAACCCCAAGTAATAACGACACACAATCAGTATTAATCCACACAGAAGCAAAAGTTGAACTATTTAGAAAATTGATGGCGCTGTGGGTTTGAGGAAAGGCTGATGTTGGTTGATGTTTTCTCACAAGTGACATTCGAGCCTGCTGTTCTCGTGTAAATCCACCAGAGGCCGCTGTTGACTGACTAACTGACTGATTGTCCCACCCACCCTCTTTCCTAAACCCAGCCGATAGTGTTTTCAAAAGTACCAATTGACCCACCCACTGCCTTCCCTAAATCCAAACGATTGTGTTTTGAAAAGCAATCCAGAAAAAAAAGCCCTCGCGGCTGCCTGATTTTTGACCATGTTTTCAGATTTTACCACATTCTTACCTTTTTATTTATTAGTTTATTTAATTTTTTGCCTTTTGTTTTGGTCTCACCCACTTTCTGGAACTAGTCTGTGCCGGACACGAACCCCGTCGTCGTGTTGACTCTTCTTATATCACCCCATTGAGTTTATTTTAAAGGCAAAATGCAGCCATATGTAGCTCTGGCTACATAATTCGCACTCTCCAGAAATGTATACGGGGGTACATTTTCAGAATGAGCCTGTGTTAATTTAAATAAGTAGATTTAACTGGTTTTCTTTCTTTTAAATATATAATTTATAATACATTTTCAAAACTCAACTTGTTGCTTTTATGGCAACAATTTTACTCATTTTTTTTTACCTAATACATTTTTACAGTGAAGCTAAAGACATATTTCCTATAGCAGAACAGTGCACTTCCACATAGAGTCACAACAGCATTGTACAGTATTGTTGAGCTCATCCTTTCTATGCTGCTGAGCAGGCACATTTACAGTATTTGTGAGACTTTGTGCCATACAGCAAATCCATAAGTGATACTATGTTTTCCCCCATCTCCCTTTTTCTGCCATTAGTGCTTGCAGTTCTCAATACAGAGATCAAAGTGACATTAGAAATGCCCGCAGGCAGCCATGGGCAGAGTGATGCCACACTGCTGAGAGAGAGAGATTGGCACAGATACTGACTGAGAAGAAAGAGGAGCAAAGATCAGGTGAGAAGAAAGAAGGTGTGATGTTTGGTGGTGTCTGTAAAAGCAGCTGCAGTAGAGCTACTGTGCAGTGCAGTTTCTACAACACAATCTCACGGCAATTCGTAACTTTTTGATTTAGTGGCTAATTCCTGTGAATTC
Source organism: Danio rerio (assembly GCF_052040795.2). NCBI lineage: Eukaryota > Metazoa > Chordata > Actinopteri > Cypriniformes > Danionidae > Danio > Danio rerio. The sequence continues at coordinate 4,659,947 of NC_141031.1, forward strand.
GTACGATCTAATTCGTACAATTTAGTACGATTTGCTCATCCCCCAATGATGGTTGGGTTTAGGGGTGGTGTTAGGTGCCACGCCTCCTTTTTAAAATCGTACGTTTTCCTATGACTGAACTCGTACGAATTCGTACGAATTAGCCACTTAACTGGCGAAACGTAAAATACTTACGTTTTCTCGTAAGATCAGGCTGGTTTCTACCATATAACACCACATAAACGCAATAAGAAAGTAAAGAAGTGCTGTATTTAAATATACAGTCGAAGCCAAAGTTATTAGCCCTCCTGTGAACTGTATTTTTATTTTTCAAATTTTTAATTTTTAACATTCTGAAGAAAGTCTGATTTGTTTTATATCGGCTAGAATAAAAGCAGCAATTTTAACAATATTAGCTCCCTTAAGAAATTGTGTTTTCGATTGTCTACCGAACAAACCTTTGTAATACAATGATTTGCCTAAATACCCTAACTTACCTCATTAACCTTTACATGTCACTTTAAGCTGACTACTAGTATCTTAAAAAAAATCTTATCAAATATGAAGTGCTGTCATCATGGCAAAGATAAAAAAAAATCAGTTATTAAAACTATTGTTTAGAATCTTCTCTTCGTTAAACAGAAATTGGTAAAAAAAAAAAAAAACATACAAGGGGGCTAACAATTTAGGACAGCTAATAATTCTGACTTTAACTGTATTAGCCAGGGGTGTAGATTTAGGGTAGACAGAGGGGATGTGTCCCTACCAATATCCATCAAGTATTGAAATGTCCCCACCGATAGATTAATTCACTTAATAATTAATTCAATTAACATGCCGAAAGGGTTAAATTAGGTTCTGTCAGGGCCTGAGTGGAACTCCTTTTCAGCTCTGGAGTTTCAAGCCTCAGACCGGCCCACCTCAGTTCACGACTGACTATATTAAAATAAGGTCATTTCCAATTCAGTTTCTAATTCCACTATCACGTCTTTTTTTGAAAAAAAAAAAAAAAAAAAACAGCTGCTTTAGAACTTCAAATGTTTAACAACCCTAACAGTATTATATGTCAACAATAAAAATGAAAAAAAAAATTACTCAGACGAAGATCAAAACCGGGTCGGATGGTGTCATAACCTAACGTGCTGGACCTTGCTCACGAGGCTGCGAGAAAATAGATAAAAAGAGCAGAGCTGCGGTAAAATAATGAATAAGAAGACTGTGGTCAAGTAAATAAATACATTAATTCAAAAAGTGAGACTGCTGAGAGCAACAGATTCTGGACCTAGACCGGGAAAATAGACCGGCCCATCGGGAGTTCTCCCAGTCCTCCCCATTAGCCAATCCGGGTCTGGGTTCTGTCCTCAAGTCGCACCGCCCCCCCAAACACATATGACCATTGTGGTTGGCTGTGCCTTTCCCTTCTGTCAAGTGAGAGGCTGTAGCAGTTCAGATTCAAGCAGCGCCAAAACAACTGCAGTACAGGAGAATTTCTCGTGCAAGAATAAGGTGTTTGGATGCCCAGCTAGCAAAATCCATGTGGCTCAGATCCAGCCCACACCAGACACTTACACCCGGCCCACATACCGCATGGAATGATGGCACTTGGCCGGTCCTCTTCTGTTTGTCGGATCTGGGCCACAATTAAGCCAAAGCAATATCACACATTGGCCAGAATTTAACCAAATGAACCAGAACTGACCCTTTTCTGGGCCACAGTTGGCTTTTATTCTGGCCCAGATCCGGCCCACTCCAGACACCTACATCTGGACCACATACTAAATGGAATGATGGCTCTAGGGTGGTCCGCTCCTGTTTGTCAGATCTGGGCTACAAATTAGCCAAAGCAATACCACATATTAGCCAGAATTCAACCAAATGAACCAGAACTGAACATATTCTGGACCCTATTCTGGTTATCTTAAGATAACTGGGCCATATTTGCACTTACACGTGTGAGCCCAGTTATCTTAAGACATATGTGGGCCACTTTTGGCAAATATTTGGCACAGTTAGCTCTGGCTATTGCGGATGTGAGCCTAATGTGGCCCAGAGAAAATATGGCAAATGTGGCCCAGTTGATTTAAAACATATGTGGGCCTTGTTTGGCAAATATTCGGCACAGTAAGCTTTGGCTAATGCAGCCATTAGCCTATTGTGGCCCAGAGAAGATATGGAAAATGTGGCCCAGTTATCCTAAAACAAATGGGGACCACTTTTGGCTAATATTTAGCACAGTTAGCTCTGGCTAATGTTGCTGTAAGCCTAAAGCGGCCCAGAGGAGATATAGCAAATGTGGCCCAGTTATCTTTAAACAAATGTGGACCACATAGACTAAAGTCACCATCATGGAGAAAAGTGTCTGCTTTAGTTGGGCTCAGTCTAAGCACAGTCTGCTTTAAAATGAGCACTTTCCCTGCATATTTCATCAATGCTAACCCAGCGTATAACCCACGGGCATGAGGTTGACATGTTACTGACATCATCTCACACATGAGGGAGGTTTATAAAGCTTTGGGCTTCTCTGAGACACCTTGCATAATCATTTCATTAGCCACTAGCTAAGCCCATGCTAAACCCTCTACGGGCCCAGCGCACCTCTGTTAGCATAATGTGCTTTTAATTGGATTCAGAAATATCCTTTGACAGCAGTCTACGATTGTGGATATCAACATATCGCAATATGTTTCTCAAGAGAGTGACTTCATGATCATCAAGATGCCTGGAAATTGCACATTTTCTGTTGTTGTTTGGAGTGTATACAAAGAAGCAGTAAGCTTGATAGTTATTCACTGCGTTCGGATCCAAAATATAATAGGAGGGTAATGCTGTATTATGTGCAATCATATAAAATGGCACTTCAAGAGGCAGCGTTCTCTTTTAGCAGAGGGATTGTGTTTGTGTAAGAGTCATAAAGTGCCCTCTAAACTGTAATGAACGAGATATTCAAGTGCATATGATTGTTGCTAAGAATAAAAAGCTGCACTTCACGTTTTCTTGAAGTTTAATGGGGCAAAAAAGGTCTCATTATAATCATACTGTTGTCATCGTAAAATGTAATTATATATATATATATATATATATATATATATATATATATATATATATATATATATATATATATATATATATATATATATATATATATCAAATTATATTAGCTTAGTTTAGCTTAGCCAGTGGTGGAAAGAATACTGAAAAATCATACTCAAGTAAAAGTACCACTACTTGCCTAAACATGTAGTGCAAGTAGAGTAAAAGTATGTGTAGTAAATGATACTCAAAGTATAAGTAAAAAGTAGCCCTTTTAAAAGTACTCATAAATAGTGAGTAGTGAGTGGATGTGTGTAAACGTAACATTCTGTAGTGCATGTAGTTATTGCCCAGCAGGCAAACAATGTCATAGGACGTTAGGATATTAGGATATTAGGTTAGATTTAGGCCCCGTTCACACTAGTGTGTATTAGTTTTAAAACGGCGTTTAGATCAAAAACGATTTGCGTCCACACTAGCGTTTCACCTAGTGTTTCTGAACATATCTCTGTCCACACTACGCCACCAAAAACGAGTATGACGTGACCATTCTCGCACTCTGAGCATGCGTGTTCTAGTATAAACAGGAAGCATGTGTCTCGCTCGGCATTTGGATATTGTTAGTCAACAAACGCTTTTGAACATTTAACGCGATGGCAAAGAAAGCATGAGAGGTATTTTTGTGGACAGATGACGAGGTCGAGTTGTTACTAAACGTAACAAATGAATAACTGCACAATGGCGCCTAAAACAGACAATAGTGCAAACAACGCTCCTATTTCTGTGCCCATGTTGTTGTTTACAGTACTGTCTTCCGGTAGCGTTAAAGCCATGTGTTATAGTCATGTGATAGGGACTTGACGAATAAGGGAAGGATACAAAAGCCCCAATCAGGTAGCGAATCTCAGCAGTCCCGCCTACGTTTTCAGATGTCTCCGTTTTTCCTCATCCACACTGAGACAGAGCAGCAGCGTTTTAGAATGAAAACAGCCTCTCCAGCGTTTTCAAAACGCTCAGTTTTTGGCGCTCGAGAACTCCGGCGTAGTGTGGACGGATGGCGTAACCGTAGCAAAACTTATGCGTTTTCAAACTAAAACGTATTAGTGTAAAGGTTGTGATGTCAAGTGACCAAAATTCAATGTCTAGCCAGCGTCATAGGATAACGTTATTTTGATGTCTAATAGCAATGTTAAATGACGTTGATATTTGGTTGATTTTAGGTTGTAAGAAAGTGACCAAAATCCAACGTCGACCCAACATCTTAAACCAACATCATATTGACGTCAAATACTAATATTTATTCATCAGGTATGGCAACCAAAATCCAACATCTGATAAACGTCATAGTAATAACGTTCACACAACTTCAAGCTATGACATCATTAGACGTTGATATTTGGTTGGTTTTCGGTTGGACATTCACGTTGGTCTCACAATGAGTTCTGACAACAACCTGATTTTCATTTCAATTTAATTAACTTTTATTTGTATAGCGCTTTTACAATGTAAACTGTTTCAAAGCAGCTTTACATAGAATATCATAGTAAATATCAAACAAACTGCAACATCCCCACGACATAGGGGTACAACGTCAATCTAACGTCATGTTGATGTCTTGTTTTGAGGTAGTTCCTTAAGATGTGATTTACCTTCTGTGTCTGATTTGATTGGACGGGAATTACAGGACTGATTTTTTTCTAATTCCCATAGAGAAGAAAAATAAAGTAGTGACTGCAAGTTGAAGGAAAGTAGAAAGGAAAGTAGTGGAGTAAAAGTACCGATACAGCACTAAAAATGTACTCAAGTGAGAGTAAAAGTACACATTTATAAAACTAGTCAGTAAATTACAATTCCTGAGAAAAAGTAACTAATTACAGTAATTTGAGTATTTCTAATTAGTTACCTTACACCACTGAGCTAAGCCTTTTGAATATGCTTTGTTGTTACAATAAAGCCATTAAAAATATATAATTTAACACTAATTAAAAGCATTTTTTTAAAAAATAGAACTGTTGTTGTTGTTGTACAATTTAACCTATACACAATAATGCACGAGACACAATGAAAATCATAAGCTGAGTTCACATTAATAAATGAGACCCAAACATGTCTTTTTTCATCTGTAAAAAGCACAAATTAAAAGAAGAACAAAGCATCCGGCAACATGTGCTATCAAGGCAGTTTTCCTATTGCAAAATAGCACCATATCTCTGCCCTAAGACCTTCTTTATTATCGCACTGATGGTATGAAGCACTTTAACTATCCTGCTAAGACGACCACTTGTTCAGAAAGGCCATTAATGGGTACGTGCTCCACCACCCCGCCACCTCCATCCCATTACATTCCCATCTGCAAGATGACGACATTAATGATTAAAACAGGGGGCGCAGAGGAGGGAACATCACCCCTGATCCTCTCCACTCCTCCCAAAGCACAAATAAGCACACACACACCATCCATTTACCTAAAGCAGCGAGCGCCTCTGCTGAGAGTCCATTAGCGCCAAATGATGTCGCTAATACATTCCTGCACCACACACAAAACGAGCTTTATTATCCCAATGCAGCATTGCACAAATGAACCTTAGGTGATGCTGATATATCACAGGTGACACCCGTGCAATAGGAGAAACCCCCCTCGCGTTTCAAAACGAGGCCATATCCTTGGCCTTGTCTTTATTAAAGGCCTAATGTAGAAAACTGTAACCGCTAGCTTGGTCATTTCAAGACTGCATTGTGTGTGTTTAATAAAACCAGGCTCATTATTGCAGGTATTTGCTTTCTTAATTGTGCAAATAAATGACTTGAACTGCGTATTTCATTTGTTTAGGTCATTTAACTTGGTGTATTTATCAAAATAAACACTGTATTTTCAAAAGGCTAATCTAAGCTAATTTCGAAAAGCTATTTATAGATACGTGTACAGAATGCCTCGGTGAGCAGAGCTAATATTTGTTTACTTTACATTAGCACAATGCTAATTAGTTCTACGTCAACTAAATAAATTGTGAAGTTTCACAAACTAATTTTGAGAGGAGCACGTGATATGATTGTGCACTGCTGGCCACTCATCCGTAATCAGTAATAATCCAATCAGAATCATCCTAGCTTAATATAAATGGATCAACTTCTCCTTATTGCTCTATCTTCTTTTTGGAAGAATCCCCCCTTCCACCCCATCTCCTCCTTTTTCTCCCCTTCTAAAGGAGGCCTACCTGATCTCGGATCCCCTGATATGCTTCTAGACCGGGCGGGAGCCCTAGGCTCAAATATCTCCGAGCTCAGGGTTCTCTCCCTGGACAGCTTGCCAAATCTGCTATAAATGCCAAGCATATCTAAGTGAGAACTCTTGAAACATTGCTTGTGTATCACCAACTCAATCTCACAGAAATTCGTAACTTTTTGATTTAGTGGGTATTCGTATGATCTCTTCATACAATTTATTACGATTTGCTTACCCCCCAATGACAGTTGGGTTTAAGGACGGGGTCGGGGGCTACGCCTCCTTTTAAAAATTTTACATTTTTGTACAAGTGAACTCGAATTTGTACAAATTAGCCACCAAACTCGTAAAAACGTAGAATTGTTACGTTTCCTTGTGAGATTAGGCTGATATCACAGGTGACACCCGTGCAATACGAAAAAAACCCTTGCGTTTCAAACTGAGGTCATATGCTTGGCCTTGTCTTCATTAAAGGTCTAATGTAAAAAAAAAACTGTAACCGCTAACTAGGTCGTTTCAAGACTGCATTGTTTGTGTTGAATAAACCAGGCTCGTTATTGGAGGTATTTGCTTTCTTAATTTTGCAAATAAATGACTTAAACTGCCTATTTCATTTGTTTAGGTCGTTTAACTTGGTGTGTTCAACAAAAGACGCACTGCATTTTCAAAAGGCTAAGCTACTCTAAGCCTCGGTGAGGAGAGCTAATATTTATTTACTATTTATTAGCACAATGCTAATTAGTTCCACGTCCACATGAAAAACTTAAACATTGGTTGTGTATCACCAACACAGTCTCACTGCAATTCGTAACTTTTTTGATTTAGTGGCTATTTGTATGATCTCTTTCGTCCAATTTAGTATGATTTTCTTACCCCCCAATGTCAGTTGGGTTTAAGGACTGGGTCAGGTGCAACGGCTCCTTTTTAAAATGGTACATTTTTGTACGACTGAACTCAATAAATTAGCGACTAAACTGATAGAATGTAAAATAGTTACGTTTATTTGTGAGATCCGGCCCATATCGCAGGTGACACCTACGTGAAACCCCCTTGCGTTTCAAACTAAGGCCATATCCTTGGCCCTTTATTCATTAAAGGCCTAACGTAAAAAAATGCAACCGCTTACTAGGTCGTTTCAAGACTGCATTGTGTGTGTTGAATAAACCAGGCTCGCTATTGCAGGTATATGCTTTCCTAATTGTGCAAATAAATGACTTAAACTGCGTATTTCATTTGTTTAGGTCGTTTAACTTGGTGTTTTTAACAAAAGACGCACTGCATTTTCATAAGGCTAAGCTACTCTAAGCCTCGGTGAGCAGAGCTTATACTATTTATTAGCACAATGCTAATTAGTTCCACGTCCACTCGAAAAACTTAAACATTGGTTGTGTATCACCAACACAGTCTCACTGCAATTCGTAACTTTTTGCTTTTTGATCTAGTGGCTATTTGTATGATCTCTTTCGTCCAATTTAGTACGATTTGCTTACCATACAGCTGTTAGCGGATGCCCTTCCAGCCGCAACCCAGTACTGGGAAACACCCATACACACTCATTCACACGGCCAATTTAGTTCACCCAATTCCCCCATAGCCCATGTCTTTGGACTCTGGGGGAAACAGGAGCACCCAGAGGAATCCCACGCCAACACAGAGAAAACATTCAAACTCCACACAGAAATGCCAACTGGCCTAGCTGGGACTCGAACCAGCGACCTTTTTGCTGTGAGGTGACAGTGCTAACCACTGAGCCAGATATCCGAGGGGTGTACTCATTAATACTGAGCACGAAAAACTTTGATGAAATCAGTGACCAAACTCTCATCTTCTAGACTTAGCAGTTAGCATGATGTCTTAAGTCAAGTTAACAACCTAAATAAAATAGCCTTCTGCTTCATTCTTCAGATTTGCTTCAAACCCAAACTCTGTTCTTGTCAAGAATCAGTCCCGCTTTCACACTTTCAGAGGCCGGACGTCTATGACGATGGGAAGGAAATTGAAAAAAGGATAGATTTCGGAGGAAACCAGTGAAGGGAATGTTGTTTGATGAATATCTCATTGTGTGCGGTCCTGTGGGTAAAGGCCTTCAAAACCTGGTAAAAAGCACCACCGAGCAGACTCTTGTAAAGAAACGATAATGCTTTTTCATCTCTGATGTCCTGAGCTGTAATGCTTCCTCTAACATCTTCTTACCTTTTGATTATCAACATTATATTGCAACTGAATTTTAACCTCAAATATCTCAAATAATATATTTCTTCCTCTTCTTAAATCTGCCCAAGAACAGTCAAGAAATAGCATCAAAAATAATTATATTCAACTATAATTGTACTGCGTTCACTCTTGAGAAGCACAAACCACGACTCATAATGTCATGACATTCTAATACAATTAGTCAGTGGATTTTTTGCAAACCAGCTACCTCAGTTAAAAGACAAATTATTAAATAGCAATCATATACAATTAAATGCAGTCCAGGCTGGGATTTTGGTTTCGATCATATGCTTAAACCTCGAGCAGCTATTAATTTCATGCTTTATTGACGCTATAGTATTCACCAGAATTAGTTGTTAGGTATTGGCTACTTTAGCTAACTTTAACCTAATATTTGTAGATCTTTAAAGTTTGGCCAATAGTTTAGTATATTTGGAGATACTTCTGAAAAGGTTTTGAATGAATCCTGCCATTGTTTATTCATACTTAACTTGTTTCAAACCTATTTGAATTGATTTACGTTTTGTTAAACACAAATTAAGACATTTTAAAAAATGTTGGAAACCTGTAACTATTGGCTTCTGTAGTATTATTATTATTTTTTTTTTTTACTATGGACGTCAATGATTACAGGTTTTAAACATTCTTCAAAGTATCTTCTTAAAAATGGTGTGGAACAAGTCAAGGGTGAGTAAATATATGAAAATAAAACTACAATCAAACTGGTTTTTAACAATTCAAGTATGAGTATTTTGAAGAATGTTGAAAATCTGTTCCTATTTACTTCCATAGTATTAATTTTTACTACAGAAGTCAATGGTTACAGTTTTTAACATTCTTGAAAATATCTTTCAAAAAAATGAAAATTCAAACTAGTTTTTAACTGTTCAAGTATGAGCATTTAGAAGAATGGAAACCTGTAACCATTTGCTTTCACACACACACACACACACACACACACACACACACACACACAAACACACACACACACACACACACACACACACACACACACATAATAAACCAAGTAATAAGTTGAGTATTTTTAAGAATGTTGGAAACCTGCAATCATTGGTGTCCATGCTTTTTGTTTTTTTTTTTTTACAATGAAAGTCAATGGTTACAGGTTTTTAACATTCATCAAAAAAAATTAAAAAAAAAAATAAATAAAAAAAAAATATATATATATATATATATGTATATATATATATATATATATATATATATATATATATATATATATATATATATATATATATATATAAAAACAGGTCTTGTAACAGGTCAAGTCAGAGTGTTTTGAAGAATGTCGGACACCTGTAACTATTGCCTTACATAGTGTGTGTGTGAGTGTGTGTGTGTGTGTGTGTGTGTGTGTGTGTATGTATGTATGTGTATATATATATATATATATATATATATATATATATATATATATATATATATATATATATATATATATATATATATATATATTTTTTTTTTTTTAATAGTTTTAGGTTAAACATTCTTTAAAATATCATTAGAAACAAACAAAAAAAAAAACGGCTCAAACTGGTTTGGAATAAGTCAAGTACTTTAAAGAATGTTGGAAACCTGTAACCATTT
>NC_141031.1:4675000-4725000 GCF_052040795.2 Danio rerio
TGTGGTGATTTGGAGCGACACTTCAAGAGAAGATGCTCGTCAGTATCACATTTTTTTTGCCGAAAGCAGAGAGCGGAGAGAGGAGGAAGTTCCTGGAAAAGAGCACAGCTGCTGTGAGCTGCGCATTCACTGTAGATCATGTAACATTTTACAAAGACATTTGTCTCAAAAATGGCATCACAATGCAATATTTAAATCCACTAGCTTAGAATGTAGAGTCACTGTAAAATAAATTCAATACAATCATTCAGTTTGGTTATGTTCTACTGTACATACCAGTGTATTTTGAATTATCATAATGTTAATATTATCATATGCTTAACATTAAAAATACCGGAAGGATGGATGGGTGGAAGAAAGGAAGGAATGGTGGATGGATCGAAGGATGGATGGATGGATGAATGGTTGGATGGATGGAAGGAAGGAAGGAAGGAAGGAAGGATCGATGTATAGATGTATGGTTGAAAGGAAGAATGGATGGATGGATGAATGGAAGAAAGAAAGGGTGGATGGAAGAATGGAATAAAGGAAGGAAAGAAGGAAGGAAGGTTATATTAAAGAAAGAAAGAAAGAAGAAAGAAAGAAAGAAAGAAAGAAAGAAAGATGGGAGGGAGGAAGGAAGGAAGGAAGAAAAGAAGGAAGGAAGGTTATATTAAAGAAAGAAAGAAAGAAAGAAAGAAAGAAAGAAAGAAAGAAAGAAAGAAAGAAAGAAAGAAAGAAAGAAAGAAAGAAAGAAAGAAAGAAAGAAGGAAGGAAGATGGATGGATGAACAGATGGATGGATAGGTAGATGGGTGGATGGATGGATGAAAGGAATGAAGGAAGGAAGGAAGGAAGGAAGCAGGGAAGGAAGGAAGCATGGAAGGAAGGAAGGATGGATGGATGGAAGGAAGAAAGGAAGGAAGGAAAGAAGGAATGATGGAAGAAAGGATCGATGGATAGATGGATGGATGGAAAAAGAAAGAAAGAAAGAAAGAAAGAAAGAAAGAAAGAAAGAAAGAATGGAAGGCATGAAGGAAGGAAGGAAGGAAGGAAGGAAGGAAGGAAGGATGGAAGGAAGGAAGGAAGAAAGGAAGGAAGAATGGAAGGACAGGTGAATGGATGAAAGGATGGATGGATAGGTAGATGAAAGGAAGGAAGGAAGGAAGGAAGACGGACGGACGGACGGACGGACGGACGGACGGACGGACGGACGGACGGACGGACGGACGGACGGACGGACAGACAGACAGACAGACAGACAGACAGACAGACAGACAGACAGACAGACAGATAGATAGATAGATAGATAGATAGATAGATAGATAGATAGATCTGCACTCTTCATCTGCACTCACTCTCAGTATCATTCAGTGGATGGGCGGGCAGACAGACAGGTAGAATGATGCCTGTCCTAACTTTTGTTTCTTTGAATGACCCTATTTGTCTTGTTAACTGAAGTTGCTTGTGTTTGACCATGGCTGTTTTAACTATGCGTTTTATTCATCAAGCTGAATGTGGATCTTAACCTTTGTTGACATGCCTCGTACGCTACACTGGAGACCTCTCTTATCAGCCCACCACTGGTATAAATATAGATATGATAAAGATATGACATTCATACGATAAAAAATGCAAGATGATTCGATATGTACTGCTCCAGATGCCTTAAGCCATTTTTTATGGGGTCTTGAAATATGGAATAATAGCCTTTGGCCGAAATCCAGCAACATGGAATAGAGTTATTCTCTCATGTTCGCTCTCCACAGGGAGACAGACACTGAAAGGGCAGCAAATTCTGGGATTGGCATCTTAATCTGCCACGCGAGCGGTGTAGTTTCTGACACAGCTGTGTGACTCCGCCATCACTGGAGGATCCGTGACATGCACCGCTACATCAGACCAGCAGAAGAGAGATGTTCAGATCCGCAGAGATGCTGAGAAAACAGAGCCAGAGTCAAACCCACTGTCTGGGGATCATCCAAGAACAAACTGGATCATAACAGCTTCACTCAAGAATTCATCCTGAAAGTGACGCTGCTTATGGCACCAAGCATAAACTCAGAAAAGCATTTACATCCATTGGAGATTCTGGGGTGGTTGGGAGGTTTCAGTGCAGCTTCTAATATATTCTGAGTGTGTTTTCTGAAATCTTTTTCCATGAACTGGTTAAATATTGACCCCAAAAACAAAACCCTCACTGTATTCTGCTCCGTACACATGACAATACAAGTCTATGGCTGCTTCCGAAACTGCATACTTCCATACTATATAGTACGCTAAAATCAGTATGCGAGCTGAGTAGTATGTCCGAATTCATAGAACTCGAAAATCAGTATGCGAGAAGTACCCGGATGACTTACTAGTTCCGGCGAAATTCTGAAGTGCGCATCCCATGCATGCTGCGCTATACCATGATGCCCCACGAGCGAATTCATGAATAGGAGTGAAGCGGCACAAATGACACAGGTACGTTACGTGACTATGTTAAAATAGCGGATGTAGTACGTCCGAATTCCATTCACACTTTTCACATTCATACTGTATAGAGCGCACTTTTCTAATGGCCGAGTAGTACGTTTAAATTCAAATGCAGTACCTACTGAGTAGTAGGCGGTTTCGAACGCAGCCTGTGTTTTTTTTCTTCTTTAATTTTCGTTTGAGACAGACGGACGGATGGATGGATGGATATAAAGTTTTCATTTTTCAATAACTATAAATAAAATTTGAATATAAAATATGTTTTTAATATAACTTAAATATTTATAAAAGCAAATTAAAAATGTATTATTTTTCATTATATTCTATTATTTATTTTTTCATTGTGTATTTAGTATATTAATGTATTTAATATATTAGTTGATAAAAGTAATATAAAAATAAGCACCACATTGCAGGTTTTATTAAACTGCCGTAATTAAATTAAATTAAATTAACTTAAATTAAATTAAATTAAATTAAATTAAATTAAATTAAATTAAATTAAATTAAATTAAAATTAATTTGGTTATGTTCCACTTCACATACCAATATATTTATACTTTGCATAACACTGAGCTAATATTATTAAAAAGCTTTAATATAATGACAGACAGACAGACAGACAGACAGACAGACAGACAGACAGACAGATTACATACAGTTGAAGTCTGAATTATAAGCCCCCTTCAAATTTTTTTCTTCTTTTTTAAATATTTCCCAAATTATGTTTAACAGAGTTTTCACAGTATGTATTTTATAATATTATATATATATATATATATATATATAAATATTTAATTTTTTTTTTCGTCTGGTGAAAGTCTTATTTGTTTTATTTTGGCCAGAATAAAAGCTGTTTTAATTTTTTTAAACACCATTTTAGGGACAAAATTATTAGCCCTTTTAAGCTATTTTTTTTCTCGATAGTCTGCAGAACAAACCATCGTTGTACAATAACTTGCCTTATTACTCTAACTCGCCTAGTTACCCTAATTAACCCAGGTAAGCCTTTAAATGTCACTTTAGGATGTATAGAAGTGTCTTGAAAAATATTAAGTAAAATATTATTTACTGTCATCATGGCAAAGATAAAATAAATCCATTATTAGAGATGAGTTATTAAAACTATTATGTTTAGAAATGTGCTGAAGAAATCTGTTCTCCATGTAAAAGAAATTGGGGGAAAAATAAACAAGCGGTCTAATAATTCAGGGGGGCTAATAATTCTGACTTCAACTGTATATTGCTAATTTTAAATGAATAAATACATAAATCCACTGTATTTACAGTATTTATAATGACTCTTGATGTCAACTGCCTATAATATGAATTGCATTACATTCTATAGTAAAGTATTTAGAGTAAAATTATAAAATTGGGAATTTTCCCAATTTAATTATTATTTTATTTCTGTGCCTTCGGCATCTAAATGAAATATGACCTGCCAGTGAATAATGACACCCAACCGCATTTCATTGTCCATTGTCTTGTTTCAATACAATGTATCGATAACTTCCAGACTTGCCAAAATATCCTCAAATGTGCCCAGATAAGCACATTTAGTGTAATCAATTATTCAATTCCCCTCCTCTTCCTGAACGCAGAACAAAAGATTGTCCTCGGAATTTCTTTTTATTCTCTCATAATTATACGATGACCTTCTGTGTCACGTCCATGAGCCGCTGAATGCGACTCAAGGTCCCGATGTCAAGAGGCAGCCAGATAGTCAAGATGTACCCCTTTATTGCTTCGCTGTGTTAAATGTCAAGAAGCGGCCCACAAAAAAACCCCATTATGTTCCCCATTCTGCATTAATGTGTGTCTTTTAATGAGCGCATAAATTCATACATTAGCATTAGCCCAAGGGAAGGCCTCGACATCTGCAATATGCTTCCCCACACCTAGGTGGCGAACTTCATGTGTTGGTAGGAAAGGCCTTTTCTGCTTCTGAAGCGTAGTTGGATGTGACGGTGAAGATTTGTCCCCTCGGCGGGAAGCTTTGTGGAGAAGCTTCACATTTGCCTTCAGGGTTAATGAAAAAGCGGTTGTTTAGACATCTATACAGCTGCTGGTGCAGATCTAGCTCATCCCCACCGTGATGAAACCGCTATATTCACATGGGCTTGAGAACATGCTGGGTTTAATTCCTATGGAAGGGCCTTAGATTTGCCATATGGAGCTGCTTGTAGAATTCTGGAGGTCTTAAAGGTACAGATATGAGGCTAGTTATAGATGACAACAGAGAGAAAGTCTATTTGTTTTGGGTTACTTTTATTTTGTGGAAATATAAATGTTTTCTTCTCTTATGGCTTTTATCCAACACAGGCTCATTTGAATTTTTTTTCAAAGTGTTCTTTAAGGTCTTTATTAAAATAAAGTTGTTTAGATGTGATAGTATCAGTATTGTTAGTTTTTAGGATATTTATAAGCTTATAGCTCGGGTACCGGAAACAAACAAACAAACAAACAAACAAACAAACAAACAAACAAACAAACAAACAAACAAAAAAAAACCGCAAAATAACGTCTGCTATATTACAGACATTTACTGTAAAGTAACAGATGTTAAATAACAGATTTATATAAATAACTTAAATTAAAATTACTGGTAAATTTCTGTAATTTACCATCTGTTATTTAACTGTAATTTTTTGTAATGTAACCCCAGCAACAAATAAATAAAAAATACAAATGAATAAATGAATAAACAAAACAAACACACCCTTAAAATGTACATTTAAAATATAAAAAAATATAATATAAATATTAATATATATATATATATATATATATATATATATATATATATATATATATATATATATATATATATATATATATATATATATATAAATATATAATATAATACAATCCAATATAATATAATATAATAAAATATAATATAATACAATCCAATACAATATAATATAATATAATATAATATAATATAATATAATATAATATAATACAATACAATATAATATAATATAATATAATAAAATATAATATAATACAATACAATACAATACAATATAATATAATATAATATAATATAATATAATATAATATAATATAATATAATATAATATAATATAATCCAATATAATATAACATAATATAATATAATATAATCCAATATAATATAATATAATATAATATAATATAATATAATATAATATAATATAATATAATATAATATAATACAATATAATATAATATAATATAATATAATATAATATAATATAATATAATATAATAACAAATTCAGCATATTTATTAATTTATTAATCAGGGGTTACCACAGCAGAGGGAACTGCCAACTTATCCAGCATTTGTTTAATAAATAAATATTATTTATTTTAATAAAATTATATTCCAATTTTAAACATACAAATGTTTAAATAAGTAATGGCTTTTAAACAAACAAACAAAGAAAAAACAATAAATAAATAAATACATATAAATACATATAAATACATATAAATACATGCATACATCATTGTTAGTTCAATTGAAATTTGCTTTGAAGATTTTTGTGGGCAGCTGGTTTCACATGTTAGATATTGAATGATGTTACCAAGCCTTGAAAAAAAAGAGCTCTTCAAAGTAATGACAGCTGAAAAGATGACCACAATGTTCCAGCAGTACGAAACTCTCTTTTGATGTGATTTTTCCCTCCCTGAAAAGATATAAAGGTCCTTCAGAAAGCGAGGCTGCCACAATCTCCATGTCATTTGTGAATTGAACTGTGGACCAGTGCACTTGTTATACGTTTGACATGTCATAATTACCAGCGTTCAGCGACCAGAAAAGTGTTGGCTATACTATAGGTCATAATTTCTGTAATCAACAGAGAAACATTCATCGGGCAGGTGTGTAATTCATAACTGACAAACAAAGGCGGCGTAAGTTATACCATCAATTTTTACCAGACCTTTCTTAACAGAGCTGACAGCATTGACGGTTAAAGTTGAGCAATGGATAGGAAAGCACTTCAGAAATGCTTCCTCCTGCTTTTCAGGGACGGCGTGACATTGTCCGCTCTTCACAGGCCTCTGAACACCAGCTTTTTCCTCATATGGTCACTGCACACTGACATCTCCGAGCCGCATGGGGTAGGAAAAGAGACATCGTGCAGACTTCTGTCCGATGGACGCTATTTTAGTGGCATATAAATACATTTGAACAGCTGGTGTTGTAATTGCTAGGCATAAATGAGATTCCCAAGGATTTTACGGAAGCATCTCTTGGTTGAAAACATATGCTGATGAAGCCAGAGAAAAACAGCAATGCGGGACAGGGTGCGAATTATACATTGACGATTGGGGAGGGTGGTGGTTTCAGTGAATCAAATGTATGTATTTATCTAAATTACATCTCATAAATTATTAAAACTTAACTAAGTTTTCAATCTTTTAAGGAATGTTTAGTGTATTCTGATTGGCTTTTTCAGTGGTTCCTTTGGTCAAATTATAAAAACCATGTAAGTAATTTGACTTTGCTTTTAGGCCATATCTAGATGTGCACAACAGTTCTGTCTGGTTCTCGAATCTGATTGGCTGATAGCTGTGTGATATTCTGCAATAACAGCACTCATACAACCTTTTCACCTTGGTGTATTACTCCGCCCACTTAGAGTTACAAGCAGAGGAGTAATGTCACTACAGTTTGACAAATATCGCAGCTGTTGGACAACCTAATGTACTTTTGAGGCTTCTTTTAGGCAAGAATGTAGTTGTTTAGATTACATCTGTGTAGTTTATTCATAATGATAGAGCCTATTTTAAAATATTTATGATTTTGGAGATTCGGCGCATCTGCGACTATCAGCCAGTCATACTGAGAAGAGCAAAGATGATTTTTTCCAACACAAGATGGCGACAGAGATCATAAAATAAGTAGGGGAGAAAAACGGATTTTTATTTTCGTATTTCAAACTACAACTGATCAAATCATTATGAAACAGGTAAGTGACATTATAAGTCAATCTCTCTATATTTTGTTGTGCTGTATTAATACCATGGTAATCTGGTAGTATTTGCTGTGGTTTGTCTTTTTCGGGGTTGATTATTGTGACTTCCAAATTGTGACAAATAAATACTGGGAAATCTGTAGACTGCGTTTAGCCTAATGCTGAATTAACACCAGTCGCAGATGAAGCATCAAGTGTGAGGGATTTACATGTTAAGTCAATGCAAAGACACCAAGGCACCGTTTACACTGTCAGGTCTTGATGCCCAATTCCGATTTGTTGCCTATATCTGATTTTTTTTTTTGCCGGTCCGTTTACACATTGTTTTGAATAGTGAACCCATTTCCAACTTGTGTGTTTACACTTGCAATACAATTTACGATGTTGTTGGACAGGTGTACCTAATAAAGTGTATGTATACCACAAGCCACAAGGACTAATATACCTAATGTAAGCCACCCATTGACATTATTGTGCTCACCTGTATAATGAAAAACACATGCGTTTGAACACCCCCAAATTAAAATGGGATCTATTGGGGGAGACAGAGTCCTTGTGGTAAGTCAGGTCAGAGAAAGGATATCTTACAATGAGAGAAATTGGACATGATTAACCCAGCGTAACCCCATTTTCTTCTCTGGTGACTCTGTGTCACACCACATTGAAAGATCATGGCCTTCTGAAGTCGTGAGAGCATGCCTGTGTTTAGCACTGATCCCAAAACTACTGAAAACCAACTGACAGATTAGTGCAGTTAAACTATATTTTATGAAAATAATAATATCAAATTACAAACAACACCACAGTTCTTTAAATTCTCTAAAATAAGCCATTAAATGCATTATAGCAGGAGATGATGTGAATTACTGAAGTGTTGCTAAAATAAAAAAGAAAAAAGAAAGAACCGAAACTTTAAAGAAAGAAACTTGAAAGAAATTAGATGCTTGATTTCCTGACAATGACTTTGAAATTAAAATGGCCTTCAAAGATATGATTAATTAAATAAACAGTCTTGCAAAGAACTGAAACACTGCCATGACAAATTACATTGTTTTAAATTCATTCATTTATTCATTCATTCATTCATTCATTTTCTTGTCGGCTTAGTCCCTTTATTAATCCGGGGTCACCACAGCGGAAGGAACCGCCAACTTATCCAGCACTTTTTTACACAGCGGATGGCCTTCCAGCCGCAACCCATCTCTGGGAAACATCCACACACATGCACATACACAAACACATACACGCACACACTCATACACTACGGACAATTTAGCCTACCCAATTCACCTGTACCGCATGTCTTCGGACTGTGGGGGAAACCGGAGCACCCGGAGAAAACCCACGCAAATGCAGGGAGAACATGCAAACTCCACACAGAAACGCCAACTGAGCCGAGGCTCAAACCAGCAACCCAGCGACCTTCTTGCTGTGAGGCGACAGCACTACCTACTGCGCCACTGCTTCGCCCATTAATTAATTAATTTGTTTATGTATTTACATATTCATTTATCCAAAATGATTGTTGCCATATTTCAGTAGTATAGGTGTTAAAGGTGCATTAGGTGATCTGCCAAAATGCTATCCGTTAGCATAATATCTTTGAAACATAGTCCCTCCCCTGCCATCCAAAGCCATATCTCCTGAAATCATCAACACGCATCCCAGTGACATCACTTGTAAAAGAAGTGCAACAAGGAAGAGCTGAGGCTTAAGCTTCCCCTTGCTGGAGCTCAGCTCTGCCCATGTGGCTGTGCAGTGTGTACCACTTGGGTAAAGATGACAGTAGATAACCCACTAGATCATTTAATTCAGTTAGAAAATTTTAAAATACCATTATACTACAATTGCGAATGAAAAACAGTATTACATCTAGCACGTTTTCTGTTGTGTAGCAAGCAAAACTTTTTATAAGGTGCAATATTTCATGCATACAACTTCACTGGTCTCACTTTCCCACAGGCTTTGTCCTAAAGTAACTACTGTATGCTTAGTGGTTGGCCTGCGGTGTGCAGGAATTACACTTTTTATTAAGTCATACTTACAACCCGGGCTCATTGTGGAAATGTACAACCGTGGACAGTTCTGGAGACAGCAAAAAACGTCCCGGGAGGTACGTATTTGAGCAGTTTTTGTTTTCGCGACTCCGCGAGAGGCCGCTGTGCGCGCTTTTTTGCATCTCGGACACCTCATGGGTGGCGCACGCTGTTCACGCCCGTGCTGTTCTCGTGTGAAAAGCCGCCGGAGGCCGCTGTAGAGCAGCCGTCCGTCCGACTAAATGGCTGAATGACTGAACGATCGACCGGGCGGCCAATCGGCAGACCCAGTCGCCCTCCTCCTCCTCCTTCCCTAAACCCAAGCGACGATTTGCAAAAGACCTCGTACGATTTTGACCGCGTTTTTGGATCTCGCCCGTCGCAAACTCGTTCGCTTTTATGTTTTTGGATTCTGTTTTTCACCTTACCTGATTTCTGGAACCGCTCTTCCCCGGACTCGATCCCGGTCATCGCCATGGCCAGCTCCTCCTCCCTCCGGGCCTCCGCTCCGCCGACGTAACGCTGCGAGATAAGCGGACAAACTGGTTGAGGCGTGAAAGCCCTCCACACGGAGGCGAGCCGTCAGTCGGATAAGCGCGAAGAGGAGGAGCAGAGCGGCGTCACACTGCCCCGCAGTGTTCGCTCGATAAAAAAAAAAAAAACGCGGCCATACGTACCTCCGGCCATACGTAAATCGCGGTCTCCAGAAACAGCTACGTTTCCAAAATGAGCTTGGGTTGCATACTTACATGCTATTTCAGACTGAATATTCAGAATAGCATGGTAAACAATATAGGGAGCATGTCACATATTGTCATTGTTCAAAAATGAACCAATGCGAATATAAAACCAACTTCACCTCAGTAAAGCAGGGTATGCGGAATAGCGCATATTAACTGATGTATTGTTTTATAAAAATCTACATTATCGATGCTGTAAAGGGTCCCTTAAGAAACGGAAAACTTTCAACAGAAGAAGAATAAAAAACATGATATAACACACTGTGAATATTTTATAAAATAAAGAAATAATACTTGATTTTTGATTGTACATTTAGTAAGATGATGTCAATTGCTTCAGCCTGAAGAACCACCAAGTAACTTCTCTTACAATATAAAAACTAAATAAATAAATAAATAAATGAATAAAAAATAAAGTTTGAACACAACACCTTTATTATCACAAAATGAATTATTAACATTGTATTTTGCTAAGCAGGTGCAACAGTCTGCATGCTAATAAAACACATGAAAAGGAAACAACCTTCAAAATTCAGCTGAGGTTTTGATTTCAGATGCTGTTGTTAGAGGCTTATTATCCATTCGGGTTAAAAAACAAAGTAATCTTTAAACAATACAAATAAATATAAATAACTCTGAGTTTTCTGCAGGCGCAGATTCTGTGTGGGTCTAGTTCTAAGTCATAACAACATTTACAACTACCAACAGAAAACTTTTTGACTAATATTTTGCTTTAAATCAGAGTTTCAGCGGCCTGAAAACCAACGTTTGAAAAAAAGAATTTGAAAGTGTTTGAACACAATACCTTCATTATTGCAAAATGAATTATTAAAACTGTATTTTTCAAAGCAGGTGCAACAGTCTGCATACTGATAAAAAAAGAAAATGAAACAACTTTCAAAATTCAGCAGAGGTTTTGATTTCAGATTCTGTTGTAAAAGGCTTATTATCACTTCGGGTTAAAAAACAAAATAATCTTTAAACAATACAAATAAATCTGAATTGGCTGCACGCTCGATTTTCATGTTGGCCTAGTTAAGACAATGTTTAACTACTAGCAGAAAACTTTTCGGCTATTATTTTACTCTAGATCAGAATTTCAGCAGCCTGAAAAACAATATTTAGAAAGCATATTTAAAAGTGTTTGAACACAATACCTTTATTATCACAAAATGAATGATTAAAATGTATTTTCCAAAGCATTTGCAACAGTGTGCATACTGATAAAAAAAAAAAGCCCAAACGGGAAACAACCTTCAAAATTGCTGAAAATTGCTTCAAATATTTTTTTGATTTCATATATTGTAGTAAGAGGCTTATTATCATTTTTGGCCATTCTTTTACTCTAGATCAACATTTCAGGGGCCTGAAAACCAGTATTTTAAAAATAAAAACGAGTTTACACTTAGCTGATGATTGATAATAAAGAGTGTTTGGTATGCTGTCTTGGGAGAGAGCCCTTAGCTCATAAGATCCTCGAGCTGGGGGCTCCCTCCTGTTTGCAAGGTGAGAAGGGAGTTTAAGCTCAGGTAGATCTCGAGAACTCCCCTGCTGTAGTAGCTAATGAAAAGATAGTAATTGTTCTTAAGAGATAACTACTTACTAGGAGCATGTCTATGGTGCTGATTTGAATTAGTCAATTAAATTAAGTTGCATGTTTTTGGACTGGGAGGACACCGGGTAACCTGGGGCAAACTCACGCGAGCACAAGGGGAACGTGTAAACTTCGCACAGAAACGTCGGCAGGCTTGGTAAGGACTAGAACCAGTGACGTTCTTGCTGTGAGGCAACCTTGCCAATCACTGGGCCACCGTGCCACCCATCTCGGAAATGAAGAGGAGTAGGGGTGGGAACTCTTCAAAACGAAGATGGCTGTTATATGGAACTTAGGGAATTTATAGTGGCTTAGGAATTGTCTGATTGGTGAATCATAAATTGAATAATGCGGGACCAGCCGCAAGCAATCATAAGCACATGATCCTCTCGAAATTAGTTTATAAACAAACTTCATTTAAAGTTTGTAAACAAAACTAAAAAGTGGTTAGCACTGTCGCCTCACAGCAAGAAGGTTGCTGGTTCGAGTTTCAGCTGAGCCAGTTGGCATTTCAGTGTGGAGTTTGAATGTTCTCCCCATGTTGCCGTGGGTTTCCTCCAGGTGCTCCGGTTTCCCCCACAGTCCAAAGACATGTGCTATAAGTGAATTGAATAAATTAAATTTTCTAGTGTATGTGTGTAAATGAGTGTGTATGGGTGTTTCCCAATACCAGGTTGTGGCTGAAAGAGCATCGGCTGTGTAAAACATATGCTGGAGTAGTTGGCAGTGCATTTCGATGTGGTGACCTCTGAAATAGAGACCAAGCCGAAGGAAAATGAAAGAATGAATGAATCGAAACAATATAATTAGCATCACAATATCAACGCCAAAGGTTTCTCATCGCTAAATGCTAATGTTGGCTAACTCTGTTCATCATAAAATGAGCATCAAAGAATCTTGCATTCTCCTCTGATCTCTAGCATCAACAAGGCAAAAGATCTTTGCGCCCAAAGAACTGCAGCTCACTGGATGTTTTCTCTTTTTCAGATCATTCTCTGTAAACCCTAAAGATGGTTGTGCGTGAAAATCCTAGTAGATCAGAAGTTTCTGAAATACTCAAACCAACCTGTCTGGCACCAACAACCATGCCACATTCATTATCACCTTTTTTCCACATTCTGATGCTCAGTTTGAACTGCAGCAGATCATCTTGACCACGTCTACATGCCTACATGGATTTAATTGCTGCCATGCGATTCGCTGATTAGAGATTTGTGAGTAAATTATATAATACAATATATTAGGAAAGGATCCCGGCTTAGTATTATTATGTGACGAGTGAGAATGTGTTGATGGGAGAGTAAATGATGACCAAAGTTTCATTTTTGGGTGAACTGTCACTTTAAGATGCAACAGTTCTATAATAATAATAATAATAATAATATTTTATTTATAATGTCCTCTTCTAAAACCCAAAGCGGTTGCAAGAAAGTAAAAACAACAAAGCACTGTAAACTATAAAAAATACAATAAAAACCCAGAAATAATAAAAGATATCACAAATTAAATACAGACCTAAAAAGATGAGTTTTAAGTAGCTTTTAAATGTGTTCAATGAACCGGTATTCCTAATGTTAGTGGGAAGAGCATTCAACAGTTTGGGAGCACGGAAAGAGAATGCCTTAACTCCCATGGTGCCGAGTTTGCAGCGAGGCTGAAACAGCGTATGACCCGAGCATTGTTCTGCATTGTTTCTGCTAGGTCAAGATACATCAGAATTGTTTAAGTTTTCAGACGTGGACTCCTCGAGACAAGACATCATAAATTCTCTTTTGTCAGAGATTATTGTCTGCGGCGCTGTCATCATTATTCAGTGTTTACCTTGGAATAACGAAGGAGAAATAATGAGAGAATAAAGGAGCGCGGAAAAACAACTGTTGTGTAATGTTAATGATGCGTCCTTGGGTGTGTTTGTTTTTTTTGGTTGGCGTCACAAGCTCTTTAGAGGCTTTTACATTCCCTCAGAACAGAGACTTCCACATACGTGACTCGTGTGTAATTGAAAGTGGCGCCTTCTGCATTTCAAACCTGCCTTGTCAAAGTTAATCTGCCTTAAACGGAGGCTTTCTCTCACAACTCAAAACCAACTCAGCCATTGTAGATTTAGGTAGTCTTTTTTTTTTTTTTTTTAAAGAAAATTGTCTTTTTAACCCGGAGTGATAATAAGCCTCTAACAACAGCATCTGAAATCAAAACCTCAGCTGAATTTTGAAGGTTGTTTTCTTTTTGTTTTGTTATAGGTATGCAGGCTGTTACACCTGCTTTGGAAAACATAATTAAATTATTAATTTTGCGATAATAATGGTGTAGGCTCTATCATGCACCTGGCGCATTAAGTCGTAAGACATGTTTACTGCAATTTGTTGATTTTTCCAACCCTATTTTTTACGCTTTGCCCTATTTTGTTTAAATGGCAAATCCATGGACTCATGGGTGTGCTGGTCTATAAAGGAGATGTGTTAAGGTGCATTGTTTGTGCTTTGCTATCTTGAAAACTGAAATAGACTGTGTATTTGACGTAACTAAAAGCTGCTGTAAAGTCCAGCGTGGAGCACGTTAGTTATGCACAGGGCTTGACATTAACACCCGCCAAATGCAAGATGATTTCAGCTGTGGCGGACACTCCCACTAGCCACTTTGGCTAGTTGAAAATAACTTTCCCTGTATAATAATTCTTAAAAGCAGGGCTCGACAATAAAGATGGTCCAATATGCATGCAAAGGTGATCTTACAATTGAGAAGCAACATGACTGACAAAAATAATTGCGTTCGCGCGAGCAATAGAAAGCAGGTGAATACCGAATGAGAGGATAAACACTCGCGCTAACAGCTGATGTGACGCCCGTGACTGTTTAAAACGTGTGCGCGCTCCCGTGTCCTTGCGTGAAGCAACTCTATCTAGAAACACAACTGATGTGATCGGTTCTCTTTCAAATAGCCTGTCAAAGTCATATTTATGTCTATAAAATACATTTTCCTAACAATAAAAGTGTGGCTAGTGAAAATGGCGAGTGGCTAGTAATATTGGAAAACTACTATCCACACTGGCTGGTGATCAAAAAAAAGTTGTCCAAACATGTACTCTGTAACCACGGGGAGTGACACAAACAACTGAGGTTTGGATCCACATGCAGGTTTTTTCAAAGTCAGGCAAGCAAAGGTCAGTACAGGTGCAAACAGATATACAAAGGAAGTCCAGAATCGTTGTCAAAGGATCAGGCGAGAGGTCAGAAGGCAGGCGGCAGCCGCGGAAAACTTGGAAGCAAGGCTAAGGTAAACACACGGGAAAACAAGACTAAAGAAACATGTTGAATGGTCACCAACAGATAAACATAACTCGGCAATGTGAATAAGTATGTGTGTTGCTAAAATAGTGTGTGGAATCAGTCTTTGACAATCCTCAAGTGGTTCGAGTGTAATCAGTCTAGATGAGGAAGCATGTGTGAGTGTGAGCGGAGTGCATGTATGAAAATGTAGTTCAGAAATGGCAGATTTGAGGTCCATAGTTATAGTGAATGAAGTCCGGCGATCTTATGAAGTTTGATCGCTTGTAATCGTGACATACACATTGTCTACTCTTTTTCGAAGGACATTCTGGGATTTTTAACGACCACAGAGAGTCAGGACCTCAGTTTCACATCTTATCCGAAAGACGGCGCTCACTGAGCAGTATAGAATACCCGTCACTATAATGGGGCATTAGGACCCACACAGACCGCAGGTTGGGCGCCCCCTGCTGGCCCCACTAACACCACTTCCGGCAGCAACCTAGCTTTCCCATGTGGTCTCCCATCCAGGTACTGACCGGGAGCAGCCCTGCTTAGCTTCAGTGGGCAACCATGTGAGAGTTGCAGAGAGCTAGCTGCCGGCAAAATACTGAGTACATTTTAATTTTGGGTGAACTACCCCTTTAATAAACAAGATAACAAAGGAATGGGAGGTTATGGGAGGAATGATATGTTGAACTTTTAATTCTAATTAACAACTATCAAACAGACTCACAAAAACCATCGTTACTAATTCATATCGGTTTCGAGATTCTCGTTTTTGATGAAAGGAAGGAGAATCCGGATGATTAAAAACGTCCTGCCATACTGGATGAATAATTGAACTGGTGTGGCCCCTTTGACACGGAGTAACAGATGACTATTATCATCATCCCAGTTGCGTAAGTCGTTTCCGTCGGCCCTGTGCTGACAATGTGATATCGTTGCAACTGCATAATGGGAGTTGAAAGAAACTTCTTCATGCGTGGGCAGATAATATAATAAGATGATTATTCGGGGCCAAACATGCGCATGAAGTGATTGTGGCGTGCTGGGTAAAGGTCTGTCTCTGCTCGGTGAGTGCGACTTTATTCGAGTGTGTGCTGCAGTCAATACTTGTATGTCAGTGCTGTAATTGACCTGAATTGAGGCGAGCAAAGCCTTAAGGCCCCATCAAGATTAATTACATTCTCACACATGCAAATCAATGCATTGAGTTGGAGGGCTGTTCTGTACATCTCTAGTCACCCTTGTTTTAGAGAGTAATAATTTATTTTCGGGTCTGGAGAACGCTGCTGCATATTGTAATTATGTTGTTCTCAACCCATTTTTTAAATCTCTTGGGGGGGGGAAAGTCTGGGAACTAATTAATTACTGGTGCTTGCTAAGGCAATCATCACTATTACTATTGCTAATGCTGAATTCTGGTGTGGCGCACATGCTAGTGCTGAGCATCTGGCATTGTAAGTTCCACCTGCAAGAAAGCTGCAGAAGGGGCATGTAGTGCATTTATATTAATAGAATAACTGGGTTAAATCAAAATAAAATATTATATAGACTCGGAGCCATGTCCTAGTAATTATAATATGCCCAAAACAACAATAATCAGCTGGCAAAAGAGGCAAGTAAATATCAAATATTCAACATTTTTGAAACCAAGAAGAGTTTTCTAGACAATAAAAAAGTTTTGTTTTCAGTCATAGTAAGTGAAAATAATATATTTGCTTTTTTTTTCTTAAAGTGAAATAATTTGCCAGTGTGGTACGCAAAATTAACATATTTCAAACCAAAAACAAATGTACACTCACCGGCCACTTTATTAAGTACACCTGTTCAACTGGGATAATGCAAATTTCTAATCAGCCAATCACATGGCAGCAACTTGATGGATTTAGGCATGTAGACATGGTCAAGATGATCTGCTGCAGTTCAAATCGAGCATCAGATTGGAGAAGAAAGGTGATTTAAGTGACTTTAAATGTGGCATGATTGTCTGTGCCAGACAGGCTGTTCTGAGTAATTCAGAAACAGCTGATCTTCTTGGATGTTCACGCACAACCATCTCTAGGGTTTACAGAGAATGGTCTGAAAACCAGAAAATATCCAGTGAGCGGCATTTCTGTGGGCGTAAATGCCTTGTTGATGCCAGAGGTCAGAGGAGAATGGCCAGACTAGTTCGAGCTGTAACTCAAATAACCACTCGTTACAACTGTGGTATGCAGAAGAGCATCTCTGAACATGCAACACGTCCATTCTTGCGGCCGATGGGCTACAGCAGCAGAAGACCGCACCGGGTGCCACTCCTGTCAGCTACTTACCAAAACTGAACCATAGAAGATTAGAGTAACGTTGCCTGGTCTGATGAGTGTCGATCTCTGCTGCAACACTCAGATGGTCGGGTCAGAATTTGGCATCAACAACATGAAAGCATGGATCCATCCTGCATTATATCAATGGTTCAGGCTGGTGGTGGTGGTGTAATGGTGTGGGGGATATTTTCTTGGCACACTTGGGCTCATTAGTACCAACTGAGCATTGTGTCAACGCCACAGCCTACATGAGTATTGTTACCATGTCTACCATGTTCATCCCTTTATGATCACAGTGTACCCATCTTCTGCAGGTTCCTGACTTGCAGGATAACGTGCCATGTCGTAAAGCACAAATCATCTCAGACTGGTTTCTTGAACATGACAATGAGTTCACTGTATTTGAATGGCCTCCACAGTTACCAGAACTCAATCCAATAAAGCACCTTTAGGATATGAGGGAACGGGAGATTTGCATCATGCATGTGCAGCCGACAAATCTGCAGCAACTGCGTGATGCTATCATGTCAATATGAACCAAAATCTCGGAGGAATATTTCTAGTTCTATGTTGAATCTATGCCACAAAGGATTAAGGCAGTTCTGAAGGCAAAATGGCATCCAACCTGGTACTAGTAAGGTGTACCTAATAAAGTGGCCGGTGAGCGTATTTCTCTTAAACCACAGGCAAATTATTTAACTTGTTTTAAGGAAAAACTTTAATTCTGACTTACAGTATTGCTGAAAACAAAACAATATTTTTTACCTGTAGAAAATGTTTGTGGATTAAAGACTTTTTAAGGGATTTTAAACATCCGTTTTGGGAATCAGGAAGCATGCATCTCTTTCCAATAACTGGAGAATTAAATGTAAATATAATTCAGTTTAATTAGTCCCAAAACTTCTCCAACATATGTGATCTGAGTTTCCTCATTAGTGTTCCGAATGATCGCGTTTTCATTCAAGCTAAGTGACTTTAACGTATATCTTGTGCTCAGGGAATAGGGAGCAGTGAACATTGTGTAGGGAGCCTGTCAATTGGAACGCAGCTACAGAGAAATATGTTTACCCAAAACTAATTAGGCCCACATGGAATCTGCGGATTTTTGCAGCCCATCATTCAATCTATTTATTTGCGTATGTGCAGTAAATGTATGTAAATATAAATTTGTTTAGTTTTCATTACATTATTTTCAGCAATATTATTGAATAATAAACAAATGTTTAGATAATTTATGTAGAATACAGATTGTAAAGTAACACTTTCTATACTTTGTGAATGTATCATACAAGAGACCGCCTGTAGCTTTGTTACCAAATAAGTGGTTCTAATTGAATCTTTTATTTTATGTGTTTTCAGTTCACACACACACACACACACACACACACACACACACACACACACACACACACACACACACACACACACACACACACACACACACACACACACACACACACACACACACACACACACACACATGTTTGTTTTTGTGAAAAGTGGGGACATTACATAGGTTTCCATTCATTTTATACTGTCCAAACCGTATATTATATTGCCCTCACCCCACCCCACCCCTAAACCCAACCATCACAGGAGACTGTGTGCAGCTTTACTCTCTGATTAAACTCATCCTGTAGGATTTATAAGCATTTTGAGAAATGAGGACGTCACCAATGTCCTCATATTTCACCACCTTTTTGTAATACCTGTGTCATACCCATGTCATTATACAGATTTGTGTCCTGATATGTCACAAAAACACGTACACACACACACACACACACACATATATATATATATATATATATATATATATACACAATTGAAGTCAGAATTATTAGCCCCCTGTTTATTTTTATCCCCCAATTTCTGTTTACCTTTTCTATCCCCCCAATTCCTCATTTCTATTGACTGATTTATTTTATCTTTGCCATGATGACAGTAAATAATATTTGACTGGATATTTTTCAAAACACTTCTATACAGCTTAAAGTGACATTTAAAGGCTTACTAGGTTAATTAGGTAAACTAAGCAAGCTAGGGTAATTAGGCAAGTTATTGTATAACAATGGTTTGTTCTGTAGACTATCCAAAAAATATATAGCATAAAAGGGGTAGTAATATGACCTTAAAATGGTTTAAAAAAAAAAAAACTACTTTTATTCTAGCCGAAATAAAACAAATAAGACTTTCTCCAATAGAAAAAATATTATTTCCTTGCTCTGTTAAACATCATTTGGGACATTTTTTAAAAAGAAAATTCAAAGGGGGGCTAATAATTGTAACTTCAACTATATATATATATATATATATATATATATATATATATATATATATATATATATATATATATATATATATATATATATATATATATATATATATAATTGGAGACCAGTCCTTATAACTAGAACTATAAGTCTGACACTGATATGAACCACAACTCCCGTCAGGCACCTCACACACACACACACCAGTTCCGGTTCACCTATGATTGCATTTTCACAGCTGAGTCTCGTAAGGACTAGTGACCAGGACTAATAATACAGCCCATTTTGACACACACATTGCTGATTCTTGTTGGTTTATACCCTATAAAATTACAAAACATTCTCCTAGTTTAGTCCTAGTTTTCTCCTAGTTTCCTGTGTTTGACCCTTGCCTTGTTCCCTTGTTTACATTGTCTGCCGCCTGTATCGCCCATTTGCCTGTGACATGGCTATGCTTCAATATTTCTTATATCTTTGCCATGATGACAGTACATAAATTTTACAGGATATTTTATAAGATACTAGTATTCAGCTTTAAGTGACCTTTAAAGGCTTAACTAGGTTAATTAGGTTAATTAGCCAAGTTATGGTAATAAGGCAATCATTGTATAACAATGGTTTGTTCTGTAGGTAATCTGAAAAAAATATTGCTTAAGAGGGATAATAATTTTGACCTTAAAATGCTTTTAAAAAAATTAAAAACTGCTTTAATATTTTTCAAAATAAAACAAATAAGACTTTCTTCAGAAGAAAAAAATATTATAGGAAATACTGTGAAAACTTTCTTGCTCTGTTAAACATCATTTGGGAAAAATTTGAAAAAAAAAAAATTCACAAGAGGGCTAATCATTTTGACTTCAACTCTAGCTGTTCTTTTAATGCGAAATAACAAGGGTGTTTTAATGCGCTGGGATGACTTTGACATGTCTGGCCAAGGTTTCGGATTAAGACTGTGTGTCTGGATTAGAAATCCACAGGCTTGGTGCTGACAAGACGATGAGGCTGAACCTTTATCGGGAAAACTGACCTTCCTTTTCATCCGTCCCATTTCTCATTCCTTATTAGTTTTCTTCCTCTCTCGAGTAACCTTTAGCCTTCTCGCCCTTTCTCATTTTCTTTCTCTCCTTTTCTTGTGTTACAGTAATGATTTCCTTCTCACAACACTGCTGCAAAGTGCCATTTCTCTTCACAGTAAAGCCACCTATCAGAGGCACTGGATTAAAGTGACAGACAGAATACCTTGTTTGGCCCCTGAGGGGTCGCGAGTGTTGGTTTTCAGACTTAACATGTCACATCTCATTATCGGCATCATTGGTTGTTTGCTGATCGCAGGTAATTAAGAAACAATTCCAATTTGAAGGGTTGAAATAGTTCTTGTCAAAACAGGCTGAAAAAGCAGACTGATGGGAAGTGGCGGTTTTACTTTTCGAAATGTGTTTTTAAACAAGGGCGTATATATATGATTAAACAAACAAACAAACAAACAAATAAATCAATAGTGCACATTTTATGGTGCATTTTATATAGGATCAAACAAACAAGCTAACAAACAAACAAAGAAATGGAAACCGTGGTAGTTTAGCATCCAAGTTACATACTAAGCATAGTAAGTTAGCAACTAACTAACTAACTAACTAACTAACTAACTAACTAACTAACTAACTAACTAACTAACTAACTAAATTAAATAGTGCATATGTTATGGTGCATTTCATTTATGATCAAACAAACAAGCTAACGGACAAACAAACAAATGGAATCAATGGTAGTTTAGCATTCAAGTTATGTAGACTTATGTGACCCACAGGTCACAAAACAATGAATAAAAGTTCATTCATTTTCTTGTCGGCTTAGTCCCTTTATTAATCTGGAGTCGCCACAGCGTAGTGAACTGCCAACTTATCCAGCAAGTTTTTATGCAGCGGATGCCCTTCCAGCCGCAACCCATCTCTGGAAAACATCCACACACACACACTCATACACCACGGACAATTTAGCCTACCCAATTCCCCTGTACCGCATGTCTTTGGACTGTGGGGGAAACCGGAGCACCTGGAGGAAACCCACGCGAAGGCAGGGAGAACATGCAAATTCCACACAGAAACGTCAACTGAGCCGAGGTTCGAACCAACGACCCAGCGACCTTCTTGCTGTGAGCCTACTGCGCCACTGCCTCGCCTAAATAAAAGTTGACAAGTAAAATAAAAACACATTTGAATTATCACACAAAGCATGTGACTTTCTGAAACCTAGAATGGTGTGTATGACACACTACAATACTTTAACGTTTAGATGTTATTTGTCAAACAAAAAGCTTTTGTGTTAATGTTGGTCAGACCTTTTCATCCTTCAGACCCCTGAGATGTGGAGTTCCCCAAGGGTTTATCCTTGGACCTATTTTATTTTCTTTATATATTTTACCTTTAGAATGTATTTTTCGTAAATATGGGGCGGCTTTTCATTTTTATGCTGACGACGCTCAGATTTACGTCCCTTTTAAAAGTAGTGATAAAAAGGGACTTGACTCCATTATAAGATGTCTAATAGGGGGTCCAGGCTGTCGTCAATTTTTTTTAAATTTCAATGAAGAAAAAACTCAGCTGGTCTGGTTTGGCGATTCTAACCCTCTGCATTTATTAGGTTTTGGTGAGCTATCAACTTATCATAACACCTGTTGTTAGAAACCTTGGGTTTCATTTCGATATTGAGCTGAAAATTAACAAACAAATAAATTCAGTTGTTAAATCCATTTTTTTTCCTTTTACGACTTGTGGCAAAAGTAAAGTCATTTCTCTCTTTTAATGACCTTGAGAAGGTGATCCATACTTTTATTTTGGGAAGACTTGACTATTGCAACTCTCTATATGTGTTCATTAGTCAAAATGCCCTAAATAGATTGCAATTAGTTCAAAATGCGGCTGCGAGACTTCTGACAGAGACTCGCAAGTATAAGCACATATCCCCAGTTCTCTCCTCTCTGGGCTGGCTGCATTGTTCGGTCACGGATTGATTTTAAACTATTTATTTTTTGTTTTTAATCCTTTATTGATCTGGCACAACCTTACTTAGCAGATCTCCTACATGTATATAATCCAGGTCGATCACTAAGGTTTTCTGATCAGTTTATTCTTTCTGTACCAAGGTCCCAGTGTAAGCGAAGTAGGGATCGGGCTTTTCCTGTTATCGCCTCAAAACTCTGGAACGGGCTTCCACCCAACATCAGACACGCTCCAACTCTATCTGTTTTTAAAAAGCACTTGAAACTCCATCTTTGTTCTTTAGCATTTGAGCCTTTTTAATGTTGAGGGGTTTGCCTAATGTTTTAATTGTTATATATGTGATGTAAGTTTTATTAGTATTGATTTGATATTGATTATTTAGTATTGATTGTGTTCAGCACTTTGGGCAAGGTTGTGTAGTAAAAAATGTATTATATAAACTAACTAACTAACTAACTAACTAACTAACTAACTAACTAACTAACTAACTAACTAACTAACTAACTAACTAACTAACTAACTAACGTTGCTTTCATGTGCTTTTGCAAGCCACGATATTGCAAAATAAAATAAAATAAATAAATAAATAAATAAATAAATCCGGGAACGGTTCTGCT
This sequence comes from Danio rerio, assembly GCF_052040795.2. Taxonomy (NCBI): domain Eukaryota; kingdom Metazoa; phylum Chordata; class Actinopteri; order Cypriniformes; family Danionidae; genus Danio; species Danio rerio. Next base: position 4,698,266 of record NC_141031.1, read on the forward strand.
TTTGCGTGACATAAAAACATATTACAATACCGGTTCGAAATGACACACAGGTGAAATAATGATAGCAGCATTTCTATTTTTGGCTGAAGTTTCATTTTAAAGCATTGACTTTCACCTCAGATACAGTGTGTGTGTGTGTGTGTGTGTGTGTGTGTGTGTGTGTGTTGTGCAATGAATGGCAGCCAAACCTTCTAAAGTTGAAAGAAAATGAACGAAGTGTGTGTCTGTGTGTGTGCGCGTGTGTGTGTGTGGTCCCTGGACAGGCCCACAGGCTGATGACAGGGTATCTCAGCGGACTAGAGGACAATCTGGTGTGTGTCACAATATCCAGACGCTTTCTTGCCCAACGGAGACTAATTACTCAGCGTGACAACATGTCTCCTGCCTTTCTCTCATCTTCCCTTTCTCCCAGAACGCACCAAACACCTCCACTGGACAAAGATTCAGAAAAAGACTTTAATGACAGCCTGTTTCGTTTGTCTCTTCTCTACATTTTTTTCTGTCACTTTAACAATGGCTATTTTCTTTTGCTGGTATGACAGGATTGAGGGAAAAAAAAAAAGTGTACTCATACTGAGTTTTAATTGCATTGATTTACCGAGGGATAAATTATTTTTATGTTATTTAGTTTATGTAAAATTTAAAATAATTTATGAAAATAAATATAAAATAAATACAATAAATAAAAATAAACTCACTAGATATCAAATCACTACTAACAAAATCACTTATCATCCTCTGATTCATAAATAAAAAAAAATAAATAAAAAAATAAATAAAATAAATAAATAAATAAATAAATAAATAAATATTAAGCTATACTGAGAGTTAGTTGCATTGATTTATCAACGAATAACACATTTTTATGTAAATATGTAAATGATAAAATAACTAAAAAAAATAAATAGATAAAAATCAACTCACTATCAAATTACTACTAATAAAATCAATACTTATTCTCTGATGCAAATAAATAAACAAACAAACGAATGAACAAAAGAACAAATGAACGAACGAACAGTAGCTTCCATCCAAGGATGCAAATTAAAATTTAATCAAATACAGTATTCATGAAAGTAAAATAAACCTACCATAAATTAGAATTTAATGTAATTTATTTTAAATGAATTTAATTCATACTTTAAGAAATAAAAGTCCAAATTTACTTATGTTAAGATGTAAATAATAAATAAAAATTAAATTAAATTTAAATAACATAAAATACAAATAAGTAAAATAAATTAAAATATACCCACTGTTTATAATCAAATTATTATTAATAATTTCACTACTTATGCAATAAAGAAATTTAAAAAATGAAATAATTATAATAATGATGATGTTGATGGTGACGACGATGGTGATAACAGCAACAACAACAACAATAATAATTATTATTATTATATCTTTAATTCAAGAAAGTAAAAATAAATTAAAACATCACAACTTACAGTATGAAATCACTACTAATAAATACACTAATTATGCTCTGATACATAAAAAAATAAATAAAATCTCCATTATTTACAGAAATAAATTCACTACTTATCAATCACTACTAATTAATACACTACACATGCAAAAATAAGTAAATACATTTTAAAAGTATTATTTTTTACTACAACTACAACCACTACTACTACTACAAATAATAATAATAATAAAAATAATAACTAATTAAAACTAAGTCCAAATTCACTTACACACGACTAGCTGATCAAATCCAGCACATATCATTCAATCCATATTGACTTGAAGTGTATACAGTACTTTGCATTGTAGCATTGAGCAAGCATGAAATGAATGCAGAGTAGATGTTTCTTATGCCATCGTCACTAAAGTGTCGTCAGGGAGCAAAATGCTTCCATTAACCTTTTCAGCGGCATTTAAAAGCCATGAAAGGACATCAAACGACACAGAATTGTCACTGACAGACCATATACGAGTCCCGATTGGCAGACGCATGCTTCTCGAGAGCTAATCCAAACAGTCATGCCCTCGCTAGCTAGCACACGAATTACTGACAATTTGTTTCTAATCGAGTGAAATCCCAAGATCGGATACGAATTACGATGATTATGAGGAGAACTAAGCAGCACTATTAAGAGTGACATTTGAGTCGGGCGTTCATTTTTTCTAATAACATGCCTGAATAGCCGTTATGATCGACGCCTCAGGATAAACACCAGATGTCCAGACAGATGAGAAACCTTGGGAAGAGGATCACAGAATATCCATGGATTGAAGTGGTCCCCCCCAACACACACACATACAAACACTTTGGAGTTAATTGATGCTACAGGAGAGGAGAGCAGATCTTTAAGGGGGGTTTGAGTAGCAACAGAAGGCCTTTAATCACAGTGCTGGAATACAGACTCGAGAGCCTCCAAAAGCTGTCGATAAGGGAGAAAATCGTGGAAAACAAACCCTCGCCTCGCACTCGTGTGAGAAATCAAATTATATCGGACTCCCAAGATGTACAGTTGAAGTCAATGTTATTCAAATTTTTTCTTTCTCTTTCAAATATTTCCCGAATGATGTTTAACAGAGCAAGAAATTGCTCACAGTATTTCCTATAATATTATTTTCGATAAGACAAAAAAAGACTAATATCTGCAATCTGCCACCAAAGCAAGAATTAACAAGATCAAAGTGGCAGAGTCCTGATGCTGCGTTTACACCAGACGCGGAAAGCGCGTCAAGCGAGTGATTTACATGTTAAGTCAATGCAAATGCGCGAATAGACATCCTGTGGCACGATACACGCGAATGGCGCGACACAAATGACACGAATTGCGCGAAAGGCGTGGCGTGAATGGCGCAATACGCGCAAATGGCGCAGCGCGAATTGAGCGTTTTGTGCGTCTGACGCGCATTTCGCGCGAATTGCTTGAGTTCGAAAGTCTGAACTTCAGCGACATTTGCGCCGCGTTAACCAATCTGTAGCTTGCTCTTGTGGGGGCGTGATTGTGACGTACACCTGTTGTTGGAGTCCCGGGGGAAATCCTCCAGCCGACACAGACAAAAAGTTCATCAAACTGGGCTGGTCTCAGTCAGAAGCACCGCTGAAAGCCTCCATCATCCAGGTTCAGTTTCTGGAGGAGTTTATGAGCTCACAGAGCTGGATGCACCTCTGAAATTATCTAGTGGACTCAGACATGGCCCTAAATGTATCGACCAAGTGTGCCGCAAGCCTGCGTTTGAGTGAAGGTCTCTGCCGTTAGATCGCCCCCTGGGGGCTGGCTGCAGTACAAGTCATAAAGCCCGCCTCCTCCGTGTTAATGAAGGAGACTTGAGCCCAAATAAAAAAATGTATTACATTTGCAATAAATTGTCCTGAAAGATGGTTCTGGTGGATTAAGGCACTGGTTATTGTGCTGAAATAGGTGCAGATCTTCATTTTTGTAAACAGTTTGTTTACAAAGGCCGCATGCGAGCCGGAATCAACCCGCGACGCCGCGAGTATGTTATGCGCTGCGGCCCGGAGCTGGCGCGATTGAATATATAAAACCCCTTATATTTGTTAACGTTATTACATCCATTTGTGTTGATATGACCGCAAACGCATGCTGAGAAGTTCGGGGGGCGTGGTTGATTTTACATAAAGCGTTTGGTTGGAAGCTCGACTCCGCTCATTTTCGCGGCTCCTCCTCTGGCTCCATCAGACTGTCCTTCTGCGCATGTCAAGGCTCCAATTTCAGCAGTGTTTTGCGACAGTTTGTGCCCGTCAAGCAGGCGTTTTGCCCTCAAGGCGTTCAATGGGAAAAGGGGCTGTCGCGTCGTCCATATTTTTTACAGTCATTGGTATCGACACTGTTTTTCAGCCTTCATAAAGCACATAAACAGTTATTTCATCAATAAAATCCATGTCAGCCATTTAGCTATGAAGCTAGAGTCACCGGGCAGACAGAAGCCCTGCCCATCACGCGAGTCCGAGTCTGTTCTGAAGTGATTTTGACGCACGAATGAAGCAGGTTTGATGTGCGAATGAAGCAGATTTGACGCGCGAATGAAGCGGATTTGATGTGCGAATGAAGCGGAATTGACGTGCGAATGAAGTGGATTTGATGTACGAATGAAGCAAGTAACCTTAAATGTTCACGCGGCTATTTACGCACGAATAGCGCAATTTATCCATGTGTTACACGTCTGGTGTGAACACAGCAAAAAAGATACATTAGTGACAGGAGTGAACATCTTGGGGTGTGAACAATGTGAAACATGTATTGTTCCCTGATGAGTCCACTTTTAATGTCTTTCCCACATCCTGGATAGTGACGGTGTGAAGAAGCCTCAAATAAGTGACAATTTTTGTGGTCTAAAACCAGGCATTTCAGTTTCATTTTCCAAACTTTGTATATCTAAGGGACTACTCGCACTATGCTATTGGAACCGTGCCCAGGCCCGTTCCCGGATTGTTTGAGAAGTGTGAGTGCTCTGAATTGGGCACGGTTCACTTGGGCTTTGGCGCGGTACGTTTGTGTGTGAGTGCAAAACTTGCCTGAGCCCGAAAATGAAAGCAAGACGTGACATTTAAGGGACTGTTTGATATGGATTTATTAATCATTCTTCCTGTTAAATGAACGCAAACTGTCGTAGTTCATTAAAGACGCAAACCCCTCACTGCACGACAGCTGCACCTTCAGCAAACCTCCTAATTCCTGCAGAACAAGGACTTTATGATTGTTTATGAGCGTTAAAAGTGGCTGATCTGTTCGACGAAATATTTGACGGCGTGTCACTGCATCCCAAACGGCTAAAGCCATATAACTAAAGAAATCTCTACTGTGATGAGCGAGAGCGCTTACTGAACTGCACATCATCGATGACGTAAGTGTGCCCAAACTCGAATGTAATGTGAGTGCGGGCCGTCGGGGGAGACGGGACGGGGGACAAGCGTCAGTTCAAGGCAACTGTACATAATGTGAGTACGCCCTAAATGTAGAAAAAGCCAGATCCAATTAGTTAAATTCTATGATACTGGTGACCAGAAATATCCTTCCTTCAGTTAATATAAGCTTCTCTAAAACTGTGAATATTTCAGTTTAATTTTATTTAGGCTAGATTATTCTTTTATTTAATAAACCGACACAATATCATGGCAACTAGTGTTTTGGTGCTGAAGCATATAGAGGACTTGTTTTAAAGCACGTCCCCCCAAAGGTTATTTGATGTTCTTTATTCCTTTAAATAATGTAGCCTAGTTGTCTTTTTATTGATTAATGAAGGAATTATAATGCTTTGTTTCATTGTTTATCTTTATTTACAAGTCGCAAAGTATTTACAGAGAATGTATAGGCTATTTCTGTCTGTTCGCATCCCGTCCCTTTGTGCCACCTGGTGGCATAGTTGCAAACTACGGCCATACCTAAAAAACAAGTTCTTTTTCCTTTACGCCCCATTCACACGGGGCGTCAGCGTCAACGCTTCCCATTAACTTTGAATGGGTGATGTCAGGCGTTGCCAAATTGCATTGTGGATCTGTTGGCGGCGCTTCGGAGACATTGCTCGCTGCAGAAGTTGGGACTAGCTCAACTTTTTAAGCGCAGGCTAAAGAGTCAGCCAATCAGATCGCTGTATGCAAATATACTAGCTAGACAGTGGCCTATTGCTGACTAAATTTCATTGGCTGACGCTGCTATGATGATCACGTCAGCCCCAACTTCAGACACGCCTTCAGTCAAGTGTTGGATCTGAAGCCCCGTGTGAATGGGGCTTTAGAGCGGCGGCGGTACATGGTAATGGCCACATTAAACTCTCACCTACTGTATACATACAAAAGTACCCTAGAAACTATCACAATTTATTCAGAGGGACAAAATGGGATGGGAATTCTAAATGCAATCAAATTACATCAGTTTTATTTGTTAAATCTATGTTTGTTTGAGTGCAAATTAAAAAGATCAGTGGATCATGGAGGCAGAAATGTATAATAAATCAAGATGTGAGTTTTGTGTTTATATTTTTATTGGTAACCAATAAAAAATGTTGCATAATCTGTAAAAACTTGTCACAAAATGTGATTTTTTTTTCAGACCAAACTGCTGACCAAGAGCATTTCTGAGATACTCTCACCCATTTGCAATCTGACCCAGGTGTCATGTCACCAAACGGGTTGATTATGGAAACCGATTGTTTGCTTACTACATAAGTAATCGACCCAGAGTTTATTATACTGTTTTGGCTCATCAGTGTGTATTTGTTCAGCATGAATATTCATGAGACGTCTTTGCTTAAAGGTCTTCCATATGGCGATGAAGACAAATCAAGTATGCATGATGCAGGTGGGTTTGCAGCGTATACGCACACACCTCTTACCCCCTGAACCCATCGTGCCCACTCAGAATTCCCATCATGCATTGCAGCAGTAAACACGTAACGCTGTGTCGAGTGATGGAGTCAGAAAGGTCATGTGGTTGAGCTGGCAATAAACCAGCCGGTACCTGCACAGCTCATAAATATGAAGGAGACTGACATTTCTAAATTAAACATCATGAGGAAATCTGTCAACACTGCAATCACACGCGATGCGGAACTGTCTGAACACTGCCGTCTGAGTAATTAAGTTGTTATAACAACTCCTCATTACCTGACTCGGATTTTAGGCAGCAGTTTAGTGTACTGAAAAGTGTGTGAGTCTTTATTTTAAAAAGCGAGGAGGCCTGATACCTTAAAAGCCCTAAAGATTTGACTTTGCTTAAAAAAATAAGAGTAATCCAGTTGTATTTAGGGTTGGGTACCGAAGCCCGGTGCCATTATAGCACCGGTATCTTCATCCCAAGCTCATTCTGAAAACATAGTACCGCGGACGTTTCTGTAGACCGCGATTTACGTTGCTGGAGGTACGTATGGCTGCATTTAATTTTTTCGCCACTCCTCTTCGCGCTCACCGGCTGACAGCTCACCTCCATGTGGAGGGCTTTCCTGCCTCAACCAGTTTGTCCGGTTAGCTCATCGTGAACATCGGCGGAGCGAAGACCCAGAGGGAAGCCGACCTCGACGACGACCAGGTTCGAGTCCAGGGAAGAGTGGTTCCAGAAATCAGATAAGACAAAACAGAATCCAAAAAATAAAGCAAACGAGTGAATAACAGGGCGAGAATGTGGTGAAATCCGAAAACACGGTCAAAATCAGAGGGCTTTTTTTTTCTGGACGGCTTTTGTAAATCGTTGCTTGCATTTAGGGAAGGAGGAGGATGAGGGAGAGGAGGATAGTCAATCATTCAGTCAGTCGGACAGACGGTCGCTCGACAGTGGCCTCCGGCGCCATTTTCGAGCCCGCAAGAGGCATTCGAGATGTGAAAAAGCACGCGCACAGCAGCCTCTTGCGGATTCGTGAAAACAAAAGCTGCAGAAATATGTACCTCCTGGGACGTAAATCGCGGTCTCCAGAAACGTCTGCGGGGCTACGTTTACAGAATGAGCCTGGGTTGGGTATCTTTGTAACCGGTATGTACCAGACTGAATCAGCATATGAATTTCGGTGCCTAATTTCGCTGCCACTGGTGCTGCTACAAGAACGTACGAAGCATCAAGGGGTGCATCAAAGACAAACATAGGTACACGTTGTCACACCATCTCTAAACATTTAATTCTGAACAACTTTGAGGAATACGAACAGGCGATGTCAGACGTTTGTTCTTGTTGCGTAGTGAACGGACGCATGCAACACATGCAGGTCAGTGCATTCGGTGAGCAAGAGCGACTCTCAGATCAACATGATCACGTTCATCAAATTTGCCTAAACTAAGCGTTCTAAAGCGTATTTTACAAGCAAGGATTCTGACACAGCAATGTGAAGCAGATGCTTTACAAAAGTTGCGTTTAAGAGGGAAATACGTCAAACTTAATGACACATTTGAGGGCTCATGGGAACAATTTAAAGGCAGAGGAATGCACTCTCTTTGACAGCTTGCGACATCATCTGGCACTTTCAATGAGTACGAACATGGACACCAATGCTCCGATTTTAAGATGATTAAGACAATACTCTGATTAAGAGTCCAGACTACCATGTAAACAGTGATTTTTGATTACCTTAAAGCAGGGACGGAGCAAGCTGAACTGGCGCACTATAGCGATCACGCCACCATCCACCCGAAAGTGAAAAAGAAAGTGACCGGTTTGTGGATGAAAGACAGAACCGGGAGGGACCCTCACTATCTCAGAAGTATCCTGAAGATTTCATTGATTTATTTAAAGTCTTGTACATGATATGGAGTTGACCTCATGATTCTCATCTGCTCTGACATGTATTGTTTGCTGTAAGGTCTTATATAGACAAGTGTGTGGCTTTCCTAATCAATTCCAAAAAGTAAAATACACACAGCTGGACTATAATGAAGGTGTAGAACCATCTCAATGACGATCAGAAGAGGTAGACAGCACCTGAGTTAAATATATGAGTGTTGCGGCAAAGTGTCTGAATACTTAGGGACATGTGATATTTTAGTTTTTCTTTTTTAATAAATCTGGAAAAATGTCAACAATTGTGTGTTTTTTTTGTCAATATGGGGTGCTGTGTGTAAATGAGGACAAAATGAACGTAAAGGATTTTAGCAAACGGCTGCAATATAACAAAGAGTGAAAAATTTAAGGGGGTCTATACTTTCCGTATACCCACAGTATACAGCAATAGGGTGTTCAAGACATTGAAAAGAAAGAAAATAAGAAAGAAAGAACAAACAAACCAAATAAAGAAAGTAAGTAAAGAAACACTGCAATCACTGGCAATTCGGAACAACTCCTCATTACTTGACTTGGATTTATGCAGCAGCTTAGTAAACTGAAAAGTGTGTGAGGTTGAACGAGGGATGTACCAATTTTCTTACAAAAAAAGGGGAGTTCATTTTTCACGCTTTTGAAGTTTCTCTGTTTTGATCATTAAAATGAGAGCAACTATTTTCAGGCAAAGCAGATTAACATTTTACCTTGTGACTTCGATAAATATCAGGTAAAAAAAAAGTGATCAGAAATATATAAATAAAAAGATGAAAACGAAACGAAGCTTTCATCCTGGGTAAAGAATTCATCAAAAGACAAAGATACAGATGATGAATCAAATGAAGTGATTAATGACACACTTCAAATGAAATAAGAGGATGATACAGAAACCTGTAAAGATGATATTCAGTGATTTTACAGCGTCCAAACTTCAAAGAAGAAAAAACAACTCACACAAAAATAAGATCAATTACACATAATCAAACAAAATAAATAGACATTAAACATCTTTCACAAATACATGCTTTAGATGCGGTAAATATTAATATAAATGATCAAAACTACTACTACTATAAAAAAAAAGACAAGGTAACATTAATTTAAACTTTTTAAAAAAATCAACAAAAAGAATAGACGCGTTTATTATTTACACAATTAAATTAAATTAAACTATAATATAAGTATATGCAATAAACGATAAAAAATAATAAAACAATTAATAATGATAATAATAATAATAATAAAAACAACAACCACAAGATTATATTATTAATATTATTATTATTATTATTATTATTATTATTATTATTATTAATTTTATTATTAGTATTCTTCTTCTTCTTATTATTATTATTATTATTACATATTTTATATCATAATTTATTTTTAATACTAATACTACTACTACTAATAATAATAATAATAATGATAATAATAATAATATTAATATTAATAATAATAATAATAATAATAATAATAATAATAATAATGTTTTATTATTAATATTATTGTTGTTGTTGTTGTAATAATAATACTGCAAATATTGCATATAATAATTAAAATAATAATGCAAACAAAAATGCAAACAACAACAACAACAACAACAACAATAATAATAATAATAATAATAATAATAATAATAATAATAATAATAATAATAAATGCAAATAATAATAATAAACCCCCAAATAATAATAAAAAAATAAAATAATAATAATAATAACAATATTATTATTATTATTATTTATTTAATTTTTATTTATTTTTACCAAATTTACCACTTTTTTTTACATATACATATTTTTTATTAAACAACCATACAAATAAACTGGTTCTTGTTCCTGTGGGAACAAAACACAATGTCTGTGTAAATTGTACATAAACCTATTATTACGTAAAAAGTCGCATGCAATTTAGCAGCACAATTTATGGACAAATTGATTTAGGAATGATTTCCTCTTAAATTATCTTCACTTGTCCTGCTCATAAACACGGTTCGTTGTTTAAACTAAAATAAGCAACACTCCTACCTGGCTGATTTATTATCCTCACACATAATATCTTCAAAACAACAAATTACAGTTTGGACAAACACATTTTATCATGTGCTATATAGCTGTCAGTTTCAGAAATCTCCTAAAAAGGCTTCTGAAGGACTCAGTAAATAAGCAAAATTAATGAATCAATATTTGATTAATAAAGGTCTGGAGAGCTGTAGATCATACGCTCAGAATATTGAACAATCATTTATTTAAATAAAAAAATATAAACATAAAAATATATTTTTAAAAAATAAATTTTATAAAAACATATAAAATTTATCTAAAGTTAATTATCATTTACAGAGTTAAATTATATATAAATTATTTACATACAATGTACAATAATAATAATAATGACAATAATAATAATAGTAATAATAATAAAAACAACAACAACAACAACAACAACATCATCAACAACATCATCAACAACAACAGCACTAATAATAATATCATTGTTTATTTATTTATTGTTTATTTTTATTCTTATTCTTGTCGTTATTATTATTATCGTGATTATTATTATTTATTATTATTATTATTAGTAGTAGTAGTAGTAGAAGTAGTTGTAGTAGTAGTAGTAGTAGTATTGGCTATATTATTATTATTATTATTATTATTATCAGTATATATTCATTCATTCAATCATTTAATAATAATAATAATAATAATAATAATAATAATAATAATAATAATAATAATAACATTTAGTATTATTATTATTATTATTATTTATGATTATGTGTATTATTATTATTATTAGTAGTAGTAGTAGTAGTAGTAGTATCATTTATTCTTTCATTAATTTTCTTGTCGGCTTAGTCCCTTTATAATTTCGAGGTCGCCACAGCGGAATGAACCGCCAACTCATCCAGCAAGTTTTTACATAGCGGATGCCCTTCCAGCCGCAACCCACCTCAGGAAAAGTAGTAGTATCAGTACATATATATATATATATATATTTATTTATTTATTATTTTGTTACGTTCTTTTAGTATTATTATTATTATTATTATTAGTGTTAGTAGTGGTAGTAGTAGTAGTATGAGTAGTTATTACTTATTTATTTATTTATTTATTTTTTATATATATATTGAAATATATATTCATTAGCTGTCAGTTTCAGAGAACTCCTAAAAAGGCTTCTGAAGGACTCTCAGTTAATAAGCAGAAGGAATGAATCAATATTTGATTAATGAAGGTCTGGAGAGCTGTAGATCATCCGCTCAGACATGAAACAGTCCAAAAAACGCAGCTAAAAATCAAACACCAATCTCTCTGGGCACCAGCGTGACTGTTAATTGTGAATAATTGTCCCAGCAGGCTCCTCAGAAGTGTGTGCGTGTATGTGTGTGTGGGTGTTTGGCTGGTGTCAGTCTCAATAAGCCACTTACGTTCTCAAAGCTCATTTCTCTCTGGGGGTGGTTTTAATAATCCTCATACAATCTTTGCCCTCTGTGTTGGGCAGAACATGAATAATACACTCATATTCTGTTGTTAAAGTTCAGAAAGGCATACAGATATAAACTTGTTTTGACTTACGTAAGTAATTAGGGGAAAATTTGTTTTGCTAAGATATGACAAACTACTACATTGATCTAAAAGTCCCAGTGTCCAAAGATCTTGACTGAATAGTTTACCCCAAATTGAAAATGTCATGTTTATTTACATTACTCACCCACAGGTCATTTAAGATGTAGGTGACTTTTTCTTTCTTTAGTGGAACATTCATTCATTCATTCATTTTCTTTCGGCTTATCTGATTTATCAGAGGTTGCCACAGTAGAATTAACCACCAACTATTCCAGAAAATGTTTTATGCAGTGGATGCCTTTCGGGCTAAAACCCAGTACTGGGAAACACACATACATACTCATTCACCCACACACACACTATGGCCAATTTAGTTTATTCAATTCACCTATAGTGCATATCTTTGAACTGAGGGGGGAACCAGAGCACATGGAGGAAACCCACACCAACACGGGGAGAACATGCAAACTGGCCCAGACAACCTTCCCAGCCAGGACTTGAACAAGCAACCTTTTTGCTGTGAGGCAACAGTGCTAACCACTGAGCCATTGTTCCACCCATATCCATAAATTAACAGTCATTTATTGTTTTGTGACTTACGATTTAATACTTTTAAATTGCTTTATGGAACCTTGGACTTTCATTCAACAACTTTGATATTGAAAACACTTCATTTTAAATTTTTTCTTTTTACAATATTACTATAATTATTCAGTTGCAAGATTTCACCAAACAGCAGAGATTGAGAACAGCATATCGACACCGTAAAAAGTGATTAGTAAAAAGTAAACTAAAACTAAAAAACTTGAAAGCAACACACAAATATTACTTTGAAAAAAATATATATATGTACAGTAAAAATAACGACACCTGTGGTTGCTGAAATAAATACAAAATATGTTTTTATACACTTATTTATCTATTTAAAAAAGAAAGAAAGAAAGAAAGAAAGAAAGAAAGAAAGAAAGAAAGAAAGAAAGAAAGGAAAGACGAATGAGCTAGAGAAAGAAAGACAAAACAAACGAGCCAAAGAAAGAAAGACCAAACAAATGATTATAAAAAAAGCAACATTTAACAAACGGCAAATAAAAATTAACCAAAAGAATGAGTCAAAGAAAGAAAGACCAAACCAACGAGGCAAAGAAAGAAAGACCAAACAAACGAGACAAAGAAAGACCAAACAAACGAGTCAAACAAAGAAAGACCAAACCAATGTGGCAAAGAAAGAAAGACCAAACCAACGGGGCTAAGAAAGAAAGACCAAACGAACAAGGCTAAGAAAGAAGGATCAAACGAACGAGCCAAAGAAAGACCAAACAAACGAGTCAAACAAAGAAAGACCAAACCAACGAGGCAAAGAAAGACCAAACCAATGTGGCAAAGAAAGAAAGACCAAACAAACGAGGCTAAGAAAGAAAGACCAAACGAACGAGGCTAAGAAAGAAGGATCAAACGAACGAGCCAAAGAAAGACCAAACAAACAAGCCAAAAAAATAAAGATCAAACAAATGAGCCACAGAAAAAAAGTTCAAACAAACGAGCCAAAGAAAGAAAGACCAAACAATTGATTAAAAAAAAAAGGAACATTAAACAAACAGGGCAAATAAAAATTAACCAAACAAATGAGTCAAAGAAAGAAAGACCAAACAAACGAGCCAAGGAAAGAAAGACCAAACAAATTTTGGCAAAGAAAGTAAGGCCAAACAAACGAGGCAAAGAAAGAAAGACCAAACGAACGAGTCAATGAAAGAAAGACCAAACCAATAAGGCAAGAAAAGAAAGACCAAACCAACGAGGCAAAGAAGCCAAAGAAAGCCAAAAGAAAGAAAGCCAAAGCCAAAGAAAGACCAAACAAATAAGCCAAAGAAAAAAAGGCCAAAGAAAGACAAAACAAATGAGCCAAAGAAAGACCAGACAAAAAAGCCAAAGAAAGACCAAACAAATGAGCCAAAGAAAGAAAGACAAAAAAACGAGGCAAAAAAGGAAGATCAAACAAACAAGCCAAAGAAAGAAAGACCAAACAATTGAGCCAAATAAAGACAAAACAAAAGAGGCAAAGAAAGAAAGAGCAAACAAACGAGCCAAACAAAGACCAAACAAACAAGCCAAAGAAAGAAAGACCAAACAATTGAGCCAAATAAAGACCAAACAAAAGAGGCAAAGAAAGAGCAAACAAACGAGCCAAACAAAGACCAAACGAACGAGCCAAAGAAAGCAACACCAAAAAAACAAGGCAAAAAGACCAAACAGGCCAAAGAAAGAAAGACTAAACGAAAGAAAAAAGACACCAAAAATTTGGCAAAAAAGACTTAAACAAACGAGCCAAAGAAAAAAAAAAGACAAAAAACAAGGCAAAAAACAAAAAAACTAACAAGCCAAAGAGAGAACAACGAATTGAGCCAAAAATAGAAAGATCAAACGAACGAGCCAAAAACAGAAAGAAAGAAAGAAAGAAAGAAAGAAATCTTGTTTTACCAATGCTTCAGTTGTATTTGAAACGATGAAAACTTTTCTTCATTGACCTGTAAGTCCCGCATCAGTTTATTGTGTTGATAATGATGTTGTTGTGTTGTCTGAAATACCTGCTAAGCAACCAATTAAGTCATTGAGTGACTGGACAGCAAAGTTCGAACACAACATAAATCATGCAGAAGTATTTTCAGCACCAGAAACAAATCCAGTGTCTGTGATGGCCAGAGAAAGAGAGTGAGGGGTAAAAAAAAAAGCCTTGGCTCAAATCTGAGCTGTCAGAATGTCAATGGCTACATTTAAGGGATGTTGTTTACTTATTAAGTGTCATTGATTTTCTAGTCACAATCACATACTGCAGGCTATTTGGATTACATTCAGTTCATTTATTCTGTCTCTCTCCATCTCCATTCGAGGATTTGTTGTGACCTTGCTCTTTGTATGCATGTCACTTTTCAGAACGAATGTACCGAACCGACATCGATCCGCAATCTGTTGAACAACATTTGCAACAAACTGAATTGTCATTAAAATATAGAAGTTACCCTGCAGTAATGAGCATTTAACACTCGGCTGCAAGAATATTTTACACAGAACTCATTCCAGCTATGCAAATTTTTAAGCCTATGGTTATTATATATATATATATACAGTTGAAGTCAGAATTATTAGCCCCCTTCGATTTTTTTTCTTCTTTTTTAAATATTTTCCAAATGATGTTTAACAGAACAAGGACATTTTCACAGTATGTCTGATAATATTTTTTCTTCTGGAGAAAGTCTTATTTGTTTTATTTCGGCTAGAATAAAAGCAGTTTTGAATTTTTTTTAACCATTTTAGGGACAAAATTATTAGCCCCTTTAAGCTATATTTTTTCTCGATAATCTAAAGAAAAAACCACTGTTATACAATAACTTGCCTAATTCCTCTAACCTGCCTAGTTAACTTAATTAACCTAGTTAAGCCTTTAAATGTCACTTTAAGCTGTATAGAAGTGTCTTAAAAATATCTAGTAATGTATTATTTACAGTCATCAAGGTAAAGATAAAATAGATCAGTTATTAGAAATGAGTTATTAAAAGAAATTGGGAAAATAATAAACAAGCGGTCAATTAATTTAGGGGGGCTAATAATTCTGACTTGAACTGTGTATATATATATATATATATATATATATATATATATATATATATATATATATATATATATATATATATATATATATATATACATACAATACATTATAATACATAAATAAATAAGTAATCAATTTTAATATTAAATTATTTTAGGCCCCTAAAATAATCTAAATGTTTTGACCAACCAACCAGCCAGCCATCCAACCAACCAACCAACCAACTAATAAATTACACATCAATTAACCAACCAACCATGTATGTTAATACATGCTTTATTAACTCAACTTCACACTGTTTTGTGACCTAATCTTAAGTGAGGCCTATTTATGCTTCATAAATCCCTTATAAATGACAAATAAAGGCTCAGAATCAAATGAACAATAATGTTTGCAATCTTATCTAAAAAGTGAAATAATATAAAGTTTAAACATTGCCAAATAACAGGAGTGTCAAAATACAACATAAAACTGGATAAAACAACAACAATATAATAATTTAACAATATAATATTATGCAATGTTTAAACTCTACAGTGATTTTATTTTAGATAAGGTTGCAAAGATGTATTTTTCATTTAAAGTACAGTTTCGTTTGTGTATCTTTACATGAATGGGAATGAATAATGTAATTTTTCCTGTTTAGAATTTAACTGAGCCTTTATTTGTCATTTATAAAGGATTTATAAAGCATAAATAGTCCTCACTTTAGATTAGGTCACAAAACTTTGTGAAGTTGAGTTAATAAAGAATTTATTAACATACATAGTAACCATTAATATATGCCTGAATAATAAGACATATAAACGTTAATTTCAATAGTTTATAAATCATTTACTAACTCATTCTGAATAATCCGAAAAACCCTCAACTACTCTTAAATACAACTGGTTTGTAAATAATGTGATACTTAATTAAGGCATGAAAAATAAATCATTATAAGGTATGAAAATACAATTATTAAACACACTTTAAATATGTTTGTAAGTCAAGAATAGAGCATTTGTCGCTGCAGTTATAAACTGCTTACTAACACTTATTAATGTAGAGTTAATGCTTAACAGATAATGAATTCACTAGATGCTAATGCTTAATAAATGATTTATAGTGTGTAGTTATTATAAAGTGTTACCCAAATATCTTTACATATGAAAAAAATAAATAAATTAAAGATTAAAATTTTACAAAAATTATTATTTTCTACATAAACATAACAAAACACTACATCCATGACTCATCTCGGGGGCTTTTTCAGTTTATTCATGACAATTTGCATTTGTATAGTTATTATTATTAGCAGTTTTCCTTATTATTTACATATTTGATTGTTTTAATAAAAATGCAATTAGATTTGTCTGCCTGTCCGTTTTGGAGATTGACCACATTTCATTATTATTGTTAATTTATTTATTGTGTTAAAATTATAACAAAATTAAGAAATAGTTTTGAAACAAATCTTTGTGTTTAGCAAACCAAATTAAATGTAGGCCAATGAATGTCTTCAGTGGAGTGTGTTTCCTTATCCACGAAAGTAAAGGAGCAAAAAGTAAAAGTAAAGAGAAAGTAAAGAGGCTAAATGGAGGAGGCTCATTATTTATCCTCGCGCTGCAGATGTTCTGTTTAACTGTTTTCTCGCTAATAAAGCGTTCAGTTTTTCCACTTACAAAGTCCACCATGTAAACAGCAAATGCGCCATTGCATGATGCATCTGACTCTAAAAGGAAATGGGAGACGAGACTCCTACTTGGTTTAATGCACGTTATGCTCTAAACACACCTATTAGTGTTTGAAATAGTGCACCAAAGTTATTAAGAGAATAAGCTCAACCCTGTTAGACCATGCACCGGGGCACAGAGCATATTTTCATGTCCTTAAAATAGGATAAGTGGATTCAGACACGGTCTTAATGCTTTTGCGCCATGCGCTTTAGACTTTGTGCCTAGGTCGTTAAAATAGAGCCCTTGACCAGCTTTTAGTTGGTCAATGGTGCGGTCTATTTCATTTCCTCAAAGTGGCAACGCACTATCAATGCACCTTAACACACCTCTTTTTAGACCAGCACACCCATGAGTCCACAAAGTGAATGTTTGATAAAACATTTCATTCAATAAGACACAAAAATCAACAATGTAGAATTCTGCTGGGTAGTAGGAAAAGTACACTGTGCTGTGAACAAACAAACAAAACAACAACAACTTTAAGTTAGACTGATGTCAATCTTAACAGCCAGTGAAAAGCTTGTGTTTACTCCTTTAATTTGATTAGCCTCTTCTTGTGATCCGCTTGCCCTAAACATCCCTTTCCTCACCACTTCATACATCCGTCTTCAGGGACACATGGACGCCTCCACCTTTTAGATTGCATTCTTTATGAGCTGATTCATTCTGTCAGTTTGTGATAGCGACGCGCAATCTGATAGCAGCTAATTAGCATGTTAATTCACAGGACTGTATTGATGAAGGGATTGAGTTGGTTTGTGGCGCTTTCACTTGCTCAATACACCTGCCAGAGAGACACACTATAGTTCTCCTCTCCTCACACTGTCAGCCAGTTTTCACACCAATCAATTCAACGTGTCAGTCACACCGCCGAGAGTCATTTCATTTTGTTGTTTGGGTTCCGAGCTACTGAATAGTATATTTTAACTTTATTGTCATTCAAGCGAGGCGTGTAAATGACAGGCTCTTGGCTAAAGCACTTCAACCTCTGCCGTAGCGGATTACCGCAAACACATACAGCCTCCAGGAATAAAGTAAATGATAAAACTAGAATAACTGACAACAGACAGATGAAATATTAGGAAATAATTCAGACATGAGGTGAGAACATTCTACAATGTGAAGCGCAGCAGACAATATGTATTGTTTGCTAATATTACTTGAACTGTATGTATAAGCTCATCCGCCAGTGGTCACCAAACTTGTTCCTGTAGGGCCGGTGGATTTTACCATGTTCTCACCCTGTTATGATCTTGTTCGCTTTATTTTTTTAATTATTTTTTTGTCTTACCTAATTTCTGGAACCGCTCTTCCCCGAACTCGAACCCGGACGCCTTTGTAAACTCCTCCTCTGTGCATCTGAAGTCCGCCTACGCACACGATGAGCTGACCAAACAAACTGATTGCGGCGGGAAAGCCCTCCACACGGAGGTAAGCGGTCAGTCGGCAACCGCAAAAGGGAACGCCGTCACACCGCCCCGTAGCGTTCGCTTAAAAAAATTAAATGCAGCCATATGTACCTCCCGGGACGTATTTCACGGGGGGGAAGCTCAACAACCTGAGGTATCAAAAAAATTGTGCTGCCCATTACATTACAAACCACAGGAGAGGGCAAATTCTTCAGCAGGATAGCGCTTCTTCTCATATTTCAGCCTCCACATCAAAATTCCTGAAAGCAAAGAAGGTCAAGGTGCTCCAGGATTGGCCAGCCCAGTCACCAGTCATGAACATTAATGAGCATGTCTAAGGTAGCATGAAGGAGGAGGCATTGAAGATGAATCCAAAGAATATTGATGAACTCTGGGAGTCCTGCAAGAACAATTTCTTTGTTTTATTTAAACATAAGCAAAAATTATAAAGTGTTTTGTATCTAATGGCTTATTAAAAGGTTACTACATAACAAGGTTAGTTTTACAGCCTGTGTATAAAGCTGCCACAGACACACACATACACATGCACACAGACACTATTCTAACTATTCTCTTTTATTTATAATATCTAACAAATCCCGCAGATTTAATAAATGATACAGACACGCATCTTTGATCCTCTGAAAAGGGCAGAATGAAAAAAGAAAAGAGTGAAATAAAAGACACGCAACTCACCCAACAAACAAATGAAAAACATGTCAGGTGTTGAAAACTAATCAAAACAGAATTGTGGCTGAAATACACACGGGATGGATGCCCAAAACAAAGCAGAAGTGTTTAGTCAGGGATTGAGCGCAATAAAAGGCCAGCGGTGCCCTTGGCGAGGGAGGATCGTCCCGCTGTGGAATCATCAGCCAGGGTTGAATCGGACTGGCCTTGGGCAGAAACTGAGGCTTCTATTTCTGCTATAAAGCACAACCGGAGGGGGCGGTAGGAGAGTTAATTGGCATTGGCCGAAGCCCGGATTAACATGCCTGGCTCTGGGGTGGCAGCCAGGGTGGGCAGGCTGATGCTGACAGGCTCCACGCTGGCACTAAAGGCATGTCAGGGCAGGTGTCGGAAACGGTTAGGGCTGGGAAGAGATTTCACTCAGCAGGGATGAGGTTCAGACAAAGAGTTCAAAAAAGGGGGGTATACAGGAAAAAAACACATGGGTGACACCCATTACATGTTCTCTGTGCTCGCTTTTCTGCCCTCCAAATCTGTTCATTTTATTTTGGTTGTTTTTAAAGGGAGAGTTCATACAAAAATTATAATGAAATTTACTCACGTTCAATCACCCCACCCCCCAAAGTTTGTTCAATTTCTCTGAGTGAAAAACAAAGATATTTATGTATCTTTATAAGATATATACCGTATATACACACACGCACCGACCACTTTATTAGGCACACCTGTCCAACTGCTTGTTAATACAAATTTCTTATCAGCCAATCACATGGCAGCAACGCATTGCATTTAGGCATGTAGACATGGTCAAGACAATCTGCTGCAGTTCAAAGCGAGCATCAGAATGGGGAAGAAAGCTGTTTTAAGTGACTTTGAATGTGGCATGGATGTTAGTGCCAAACAGGCTGGGCTAAGTATTTCAGAAACTGCTGATGTGCTGGGATTTTTATGCAAAACCATCTCTAGGATTTACAGAGAATGGTCAGAAAAAGTGAAAATATCCAGTGAGCAGCATTTCTGTGGGCGAAAATGCCATGTTGATGCCAGAGGTCAGAGGAGAATGGCCAGACTGGTTTCAGCTGATAGAAAAGCAACAGTAACTCAAATAACCACTCGTTACAACTGAGGTCTGCAAAAGAGCATCTCTGAACACACAACACATCCAACATTAAGGCGGATGGGCTACAGCAGCAGAAAACCACACCAGGTGCCACTTCTGTCAGCTAAGAACCGAAAACTGAGGCTACAATTCATAAAGGCTCTAAAATTGGACAACAGAAGATTGGAAAAACATTGCCTGATCTGATGAGTCTCGATTTCTGCTGCAACATTTGGATAGTAGGGTCAGAATTTGGCATCGACAACATGAAAGCATGGATCCATCCTGTCTTTATCAACAACTTAGGCTGCTGGTGGTGGTGTGATGATGTAGGGAATATTTTCTTGGCACACTTTGGGCTCATTAGTACCAATTGAGCATCGTGTCAACACCACAGCCTACCTGAATATTGTTGCTATTCCTTTATTACCACAGTGTAACAATCTTCTAATGCAGGGGTGTCAAACTCAATTCCTGGAGGGCCGAAGCCCTGCACAGTTTAGTTCCAACCCTGCTCCAACACACTTACCTGTAGGTTTCAAACAAGCCTGAAGGACTCAATTAGTTTGATCAGGTGTGTTTAATTAGGGTTGGAACTAAACTGTGCACCTGTCTTCTAATGGCTACTTCCAGCAGAATAACACACCATGTCATAAAGCTTGAATCATCTCAGACTGGTTTCTTGAACATGACAGTGAGTTTACTGTACTCAAATGGCCTCCACAGTTACCAGATCCCAATCCAATAGAGCACCTTTAGGATGTGGTGGAACGGGAGATTAGGGATGTGCAGCTAAATCTCTGAGAAACATTCCCAGTACCTTGTTGAAACTATGCCATGAAGGATTAAGGCAGTTCTGAAGGCAAAAGGGTGTCCAACCCGGTATACCAATATAAAAGGATAATAAAGAGATTGTTCAAAAAAAAATGGAAACATTACAAGTACAGCACATTCAGTAGCAAATGAACAACATCCATGATACGAATATACAAAAGAGAAAACGTAGACACACGTTTCCTGACCCTTTACTAGGAGTCAAAGTACTACGAGATTACCATGCGACAGCAGCAAAGTACCACAGCACCACTACAATACTCAGCAGCACAAAAGCCGAGCGGCTAGAATGATTTGACAAAAAAAAAATCTCCACTATTCTTTGGGAAACTTTAATCTAAAAGTGCCCTAAAATGAAGCGCTTCTGGCAGAGATAACACCTTGGCCATTATGAAGCTCTAATTGCAGGTTGGCTACATATGAGCGCTGCGATTAGGCAGGAGATCTGATAACAGCTCCGGCACCTTCATGCCTCTCTGCACACAGCACTTAAAACTCTCCTTAAGCGGCCAGACCTTCGGCTCTCCTGCCACGCAGGTTTAAACACTTAATCGTCTTTAATTACACCATTTCTGCAGGAAAATTAGTATGCGAGTAATACGTCTAACGGTCCAGGCAGAGAGATTCATTATTTCCTTACTTCCACCAAAAAAATAGTAGAGTCTTTTGTGCTCACTGACAATAAAGCTAGAGTTTTCCTCTGGATGTCGTCTCTCATCTTCAAAGCTCCTACTGTGCGCTAACAGAAGTGACCCACAGGTTTATAAATGCCCGGGAGCCAGAGCCGTCATCCCAGAACAAAGCCGAGCCGGAGAAACGCTGCGCTTGGCAGAAGGGATGTCAAAAGTCAGCTGATTAGAATACTTCCTCCTGTCCACCGCAGGCTTTTTCTTTTTTTTTTTTTTTAAAGAGGAGGAGGAGGATAATGCCACTCGTTTTCCTAAGCGTTCTCCGCCTCATTTAAATAACTCGAAATCAGCTTCAAGACTCTTTAAAAGTGGACCTATATGATTCTCTTCCCCTTATCGTGTTAGGAATTTTTGTGCATTAACATATTCATGAGTTTAACAGCCAATTATGTTGCGGGCAAGGTCCTCATAGTGCAATTAATCTTAAGTATTAGCTTGTGGGATTAAAAGGTGATGGAGGGAAATAGGTGGGAGAATAAATTATATCTGAATCTCTTCATCAAGTCTGACAATAAGGTGGCGAGCTGTGTAAGCAGTGTGCGCTAATGTTTCATCTAAACTAGCTGACCATGTAAACTGTATTCACCAAGGGGAATACTTTAGGGTCAAACAACAACAACAACAAGAACAACAAGAACAACAACAACAACAACAATAATAATAACAACTAAAATAATAATAATAATAATAATAATAATAATAATAATAATAATAATAATAATAATAATAAT
Organism: Danio rerio; assembly: GCF_052040795.2. Taxonomy (NCBI): domain Eukaryota; kingdom Metazoa; phylum Chordata; class Actinopteri; order Cypriniformes; family Danionidae; genus Danio; species Danio rerio. The sequence continues at coordinate 4,720,837 of NC_141031.1, forward strand.
AATAATAATAAGGGTGATGCAGGGGTGCAGTAGGTCGCTGGTTCGAGCCTCAGCTCAGTTGGCATTTCTGTGTGGAGTTTGCATGTTCTCTAAAAACATGTGGTATTGGGTAGGCTAAATTGTCCGTAGTGTATGAGTGTGTGTGTGGATGTTTCACAGAGATGGGTTGCGGCTGGAAGGGCATCCGCTGCGTAAAACCTTGCTGGATAAGTTGACGGTTCATTCCGCTGTGGCGACCCCGGAATAATAAAGGGACTAGGCCGACAAGAAAATGAATAAATGAATGAATAATAATAATAATAATAATAATAAAAATAATAATATTAATAATAATAACTGTAATAATAATAATAATAATAATAATAATAATAATAATAATAATAATAATGATAATAGTAATAATTATAACACTAATATTAATAGTAATAACAACAACAACAACAACAATAATAATAATAATAATAATAATACTAAACTTCCATCTTTTTGGTGTACTAGTATAAAACATGTCGGAACAGTTGGTGGTTCACTCCGCAGTGGCGACCCCTGATAAATAAGGTACCAAGCTGAAGGAAAATGAATAAATGAATATATATCTATTTGGGCAATCACAAGTTACATGGCAACACCTACAATTAGCAGGGGATCTAAATATACAGTGCATATTTTACTAACACGCATAAACAATTAAACAGGTTAACAATTAATCAGTACAAGTTAATCCACTAAAAAAAAATGACAAGCTTTACGCAATTTCCTTCTCTCATCATTTTGATGATGAAATATGCTTAGCCACACTCCACCAACCGTCATTTTGCTGCAAGTAAGAGATGAGTGGAGGAGCAAAAAAATTAAAACCCGACCTCAAGCTACTATTCCATTTCAGTTCAAAATATAATAACATTAAATTCAGCAATTTCGGGTTCACACAGTTCAAACTAAGCATTAAAATAGGAAAAAAAAAAATGTTGAACATGCCATGGATTTTGGTGCTAGAGAGGTTGGTATTGGTATTTCAGAAGCTGCTGTTCTAGTGGGATTTTCACAACTCTACACTCTTAGAAATAACGGTACGTGAGCTGTCAATGAGGTGGTACCTTTTCAAAAGGTACACATTTGTACTTAAAGAGTCCGTATGACTCAAAGTGAAGTTTAATTTTAAAGTAATTTCGAGAGGAGCATGTGCTCATGATTGACCCAGCTGGTCCACATTAGCTAATCATGATCCTCCAATCAAAGGATCTCAAGTCACTATATATATCCTCCATTTCCTTTCTACAACTATCTTCGTCTAGAAGAAACCCCCCTCCTCCCCTACTTCCTCCTTTATTTAGAATGGGCGGCATGGTGGCCTAGTGTCTAGCACTGTTGCCTTACAGCAAGAATACCGATGGGGTTGGGTCCTCGCTGAGCCATCTGGTATTTCTGTGCGGAGTTTGAATGTTCTCCCCGTGTCCACGTGGGTTTCCCCCGGGTTCCCCGGTTTCCTCCCACCATCTAAATGTGCTATATATTATAAATAAAACAAGCCTAAACCTTTTTTATAATGTCTTACTCTCAGGAATTTCGCCTTGGCCTCACCAGTGGTGGAGTTTGAGATTGACCTGAGCCTGGGCTCTTGGGCTCGAGGATCCCTTGAGCTCAGGGCTCTCTCCCGGGACAGCATGCCAATGTATAAATCATGAGCTAAGTGTGAACTCTTGAAAAGATCCAAAAAAAAAATTAAGAGGAACACTTTTGTACTTTTTAGGTACTCGTATTTACCCTTGAGGTATTAATATGTACTTTTTAGCAACAAATTTGTACCTTTTGAAAAGGTACCACTCAGTGACAGCTCACGTACCTTTATTTCTGAGATTGTAGGATATTTTCATATGACCACAGTGTCCTCAGGCCACATCGCTTAAATCATCTCACACTGGTCTCTTGAGGATGAGAGAGAGTTCAGTTGAATCAACTTAATAGCCTCTACAGTCACTTAGTTCTCAAACCAGTAGAGCACTTTTGGGGAAAAACTGGAGATTCACATTGTGGATGTGCAGCTGACAAATCTTCAGTAACTATGTGACACTGTCATGTTAATATATGGACCAAAATATGTTTCAATACGGTAACAGCAAGGTGTATCTAATAAAGTGGCCAGTTAGAGTGCCTACGCTCTCTGAATTGGATGCATGATGAAGCATGTTGTTACCTTTATCCATGCAGAATATACACTCTCAGAAATAAAGGTACAAAATCTGTCACTGCATCCCGTCCCTTTTTAAAAGATTTTAATTTTTTTGGACCAATAGGTCATTAAAGGTGCATATTAATGCCTTAAATGTACAAATGTGTGCCTCACAGTACTTTAAAAGTACAAAAGTAAACCTTGAAGGGACAAAAGTGTACCCTAAAGGTATTAATGTCCATCTGTGCAGCACAAAAGTGTATCATTTGAAAATATACCACCCCCAGATTTTGTACCTTTGTTTCTGAGAGTGTATATAGAGGTGAAGTCAGAATTATTAGCCCCCTTGAATTATTTGCCCTCTGTTTATTTTTTTTTCCCTAATTTCTGTTTAACGGAGAGATTTTCTCAACACATTTTAAAACGTGATAGTTTTAATAACTCATTTCTAATAACTGATTTATTTATCTTTGTCATGATGACAGTAAATAACATTTTACTAGATGTTTTTCAAGATACTTCTATTATTCCCAATACCCAAGCAAATGTTTAGCAGAGGAGGTTTGAGATAAAGATTAAGCCTTCACTTAGTTACAGGATTAAGGGGTGGTTCATGTTTTGTTTGATACGTAGAGAGAGACAGAGAGAGAAGGTTTTTAAAAAGCTATTTAGTCTGTCTGCTTCAATCTACCTCCACTTCTTACTTCTTGCACAGGCTCTCGAAAGCAGAGAGAGAATATGTTCTGTCTTTATTTGCTGTGAATCAGGTTAGCGGGTGTATGGAGAGTGACAGGCGCCAGCAGAGACGGGCCGAGAGGATGATGGCAGCTAACCTTTCACAGAAATCATTTTTCATTTTCCTCAGCTGTGTCCACTGGCCGCCGATCTAGCATCCAGCAGCGGCTGTCCCCTGTGGTGCGCCCAGGAACCCTTATTTGATTCCAGAAAAGTCTTCGGCCTGAGATATAAAGTCGCCTGGCTGTTTCTCTTTAAAATACCTGGTTATTATTAGTTTTTTCCTCCTTCTGATATAGAATGACTTTTGGCATGAATGTATAATGAACGGAGCAGGTGGGTTTGTTTATGGAGTCCTGTGGGAACGTCGGTGGTCGCTCTCTTACCTCTTAATTTCTACAGGGAATGGCCGCAATATAGTTTTCCCTGGAATCCGTATGGCCCTTTTCATGTTTTAAAAGCCTATGCAACATTTTGATGCAAAGATATGTAGAGCTTTCAGTAGCATGGCCCTACTGCCATGAGACTAGTTTTGGAAATAGAAATCACTAGAGTTGTCAAAAATGAAGATCTGTTACTCAACAGCGCTCTAGAAATATATACTCATGTGGCTCAATTATACCGAGGGCATGCAAATAAGCCTGGTTCCCTCTAGAAATCATCCAAGTATGAGTTATATTTAAGCAGGAACTTTTTGTAATGGTCTACAGAACATTTAGTCTGTCCTTAAATCTGATTGGATGTAACGTTTCAACATCACTTGCCTATTTCCCAACCCAGGCTCATTCCGAAAACGTATCCCTGCTGACGTTTCTGGAGGCCGCGATTTACGTGGCCTGAGGTACGTTTTTTTTTTGAGCGAACGCTAGAGGGCGGTGTGACGTCACTCCTCTTCTTCGCACTCGTCGGCAGTGACGGCTCACCTCCGTGTGGGGAGCTTTCCCGCTGCAACCAGTTTGTCCGCTCAGCTCACAGTGTTATGGCGGCGGAGCGGAGGCCCGGAGGAGGAAGAGGAGCCGGCCGCAGCGACGACGACCGGGTTTGAGTCTGGGGAAGAGCGGTTCCAGAAATCAGGTAAGATAAAAAACAGAAAAATTATGAAAAGATTAAAAATTCGAATAAAAGCGAACGAGTTAGCGACGGGGCGAGAATGCGGTGAAACCGAAAACGCGGTCAAAATCGGACGAGGGCTTTTGCTTTTTTTTTTTATTTCAGGGCAGCTTTTGTAAATCGTTGCTTGGGACAGACAGTCACTCGCA